>NC_134556.1:16064839-16228032 GCF_025594145.1 Primulina tabacum
TTCTCGTTTACTCCAAGAGTCGGGAGGAGCACAGCAGGCATCTGACCACAGTGTTGCAGACATTGCAGAAACATAAACTATTCGCAAAGTTCAGTAAGTGCGAATTCTGGTTAGAGAAGGTGGCGTTCTTGGGCCACATTGTTTCTAGCAGTGGCATTGAGGTAGACCCGGCGAAAGTTGTAGCAGTCAGAGATTGGGTTGTGCCTCAGAATGCATCAGAGATCCGCAGTTTTCTTGGGCTAGCAGGATATTACAGGAAATTCATCCAGGGATTCTCATCCATAGCCGTTCCACTCACAGCACTGACCAAGAAAAATGTAAAGTTTGTGTGGAGCGAGGAGTGTCAGAAGAGCTTCGATACTTTGAAGCAAGCTCTTATCTCAGCACCCGTTTTGGCTGTACCGTCAGGATCTGGCGAGTTTGTTCTTTATACCGATGCTTCGAAGCTTGGTTTAGGTGCAGTTTTGATGCAGCATGGGAGAGTGATAGCGTATGCTTCTCGACAGCTGAAAATCCACGAGAAGAATTACCCTACCCATGATCTGGAGTTAGCGGCCGTAGTTTTTGCTTTGAAGATTTGGAGGCACTATCTGTATGGAGAGAAGTGTCAGATCTTTACCGACCATAAGAGCCTCAAGTATTTCTTTACGCAGAAGGAGCTGAACATGCGTCAGAGGCGTTGGTTGGAGCTTGTGAAAGACCACGATTGTGACATTAGCTACCACCCGGGTAAAGCTAATGTAGTTGCGGATGCTTTGAGCAGGAAAGTCGCAGTGATGGCTCATTTGATGATGCAGAAACCTCTTCAGATCGAGATGCAGAGGTTTGATCTTGAGACTTACCCTCGAGGTAGAGTTCCTCGTTTATCTACCTTAACTATCCAGTCCTCTCTTTTTGACCGTATTCGCAGCGGTCAGGCAGCAGATGAGCAGTTGGCACAGTGGAAGAAGAGAGATGAAGCTAAGGGCAGTGTTTTGTATACAGTCAGCGACGGTATTGTGAGATACCGAGATAGGATATGGGTTCCTAGCAGTGATTCTATCCGAGCAGACATCTTATCAGAGGCCCATACATCCCCGTACTCCATTCACCCTGGGAGTACGAAGATGTACAAAGATCTGCAGCTATTGTATTGGTGGCCAGGAATGAAGAAAGACATCAGGCGTTTTGTATCCGAGTGCCTGACTTGCCAGTTAGTGAAGGCCGAGCATCAGAGACCAGCAGGTTTGCTCAAGCCTCTTCCTATTCCCGAGTGGAAGTGGGAGAACATTACCATGGACTTTGTGACCGGATTGCCGAGGTCAGCCAGAGGATCGAATGCTATCTGGGTGATTGTAGATCGTCTTACCAAATCAGCGCACTTCTTGCCTATTAAGACGACTTTCACCATGGTTCAGTATGCAGAGCTGTATATCCGAGAGATAGTCCGACTCCACGGTATTCCAGTTTCTATCGTATCCGACAGAGATCCCAGATTCACTTCCTCGTTTTGGAAGAGTTTGCATTCGACTTTGGGTACGAAGTTGCTGTTTAGCACAGCTTTCCATCCGCAGACAGATGGACAGTCGGAGCGAGTTATTCAGATCTTAGAGGATCTTCTCCGTGCTTGCGTCATTGATTTCTCTGGGAGTTGGGAGTCGAACTTACCATTGGTAGAGTTCACCTATAACAACAGTTTCCAGTCGTCCATAGGTATGGCTCCGTATGAAGCGCTGTATGGTCGCAAGTGTAGATCTCCTGTTCATTGGGATGAAGTAGGAGAGAGAGCAGAGTTGGGTCCAGAGATTGTTCAGCAGGCAGCAGATGTAGTAGTCAAGATCCGTGATAGGATGAGGACTGCCCAGAGCCGACAGAAGAGTTATGCCGATCAGCGGAGGAGAGAGTTAGAGTTTGCAGTGGGCGATCATGTCTTCGTGAAAGTGGCACCTATGAAGGGTGTCATGAGATTTGGCAAGAAAGGGAAGCTCAGTCCGAGATTCATTGGACCGTTTGAGATCCTCGACAGAGTTGGGACGCTAGCGTATCGTGTGGCTCTTCCGCCAAATCTGGCCGGAGTACACAATGTCTTTCACGTCTCCATGCTGAGGAAGTATATGGCAAATCCTTCGCATGTGCTGAATTTCGAGCCGTTGCAGCTTACTCCGAACTTATCTTATGAGGAGAGACCCGTGCAGATCCTAGACAGACAGGAGAAGAAACTTCGGAACAAGTTGGTTAAGCGAGTCAAAGTCAAATGGCTCAACCATTCAGAGGAGGAAGCTACGTGGGAGTTTGAGCCGGAGATGAGAAGTCGATACCCTGAGTTATTCGGTGAGTTCTAATTTCGAGGACGAAATTTATTTAAGGGGGGAAGGATTGTAGAACCCGTAAATCAGTAGACGTATAAGCCATGCATAATTCTAGATTTTTAAATTTAATTGACTTCATTGCATGATTATTTTAAATGCATTTGTTTGAAGTTAATTATTTATTATTTCAGTTCAGCAGTTTGATTTTTAGCATTTCAGTTATTTCAGTGAGGCCGGACTGGAGTTGGAGTTTTGAGATAGAATTTAAGATTTGAGAAATATTTCCAGAAGTTAATTTAGCTAGCAAGTAAGTTCATTTAAGTCAAAAAGAAGTTTAAGGAATTATTTAAGTTAGTTGAGGATTTTAATTTAATTATTTGAGGTGATTAAGAAATGAACTCATTTAAGTTATTAAATTAAGGGGTTAGCTCACTAAATTAATTAAAGGATTAGTAAGGCTTTCAAGGATTATTAGTTGACTAGATAACAATATTTCCCCTTCATTTTATTGCAATTTTCGGCCCCCATAGTTGCTAGACAATTTAATTGCCAACTCATCAACCTTTTGACCATTTCTTTGCATGTAAGTTGTAGGATAATTCTAGGATTTTTGGGAGCACAATTTAATTAATTAATGGACATATCCTAGACTAGAAAATAAGCAAAATTTCGGCCACCACCTCCTAGAAGCATCCACCAACTCATTTGATATCAATTCAAAATTCAAATTCAAAAGGGGAGTGGACTTGGTCTTGATATGATCCTATTTTTGTGCACCCTTCTCCTCACCTTCATAACCACTCAATCCCTCTCCCTCTCCACCGAAATACCTCACCATTCAGATCCATTTTCAGTGTAAAAATCGTGAGTCTTAGCTAGAGGGAAGGCAAGAAAAAAATCGAGAACTAGAAAGAGCAAGAGAAGCGCTCCACCTCCTCCGTGCCGCGTCGTCGTTGTTTCGTTCGTTTTCTTTCAAAACGAAACCAGGCATGTCTAGATTTCTTTCAAACCTCAATCAAGTCATATTATCATTTATTTTTCAGTACATGATCATGTTTTAGCAAGCAAAAACCGAGATACATGTCAAAATATTTTTGGAACACACATGCAGAATTTTCGGCTCTTCATGGCAAGCTTCACGTTTTTCTGAGTTTTGATGGTTTCAGGTATTGGATCGACTCCAGGCTCCCAAGGCGGCTTGTATACATGTAGTAGGATGCATTAGGACCATGTTGGTCCATTCAAACCAGCCCCATGCTTGCTGGAAATTCAGAATGACAGCAAGTTCCCCATAAGTGCAGAAATGTGATTCGAAATTTCAGTTTTGTGTCAAGGGTTGTGGATCTGATCTTGGCTGCCCCAAGGGCCTTTAGCCATGGTTGGATCACTTCCCTAGCATGTCTAAGACGTGACTAAGTTGCCCTTTTGGTGGCTTGGTCCATGGTTCATCGGTTTTTAATAAAAACGTCGAAACAGCCCCTTTCCCCATTCGGCCCTTCCATTTTTCAGCATATGGTTCGTTTCTTTTGTGGCTTGGTGTGGATCTTGGTTGGCCTATGGCCCTTAGCCACGGTTCATATCATGCTCCTAGATGTCTAGATCGTGCCATGGTCAATCAAATGGCCACTGGAACGACGCAAGACATCGATCATAGCATAAACACTACACACGCATGCACGTTGCTCTCGGTTGGACCCTTCGGTTAAGATTTGGTGTGATGCGGATTGTGGCTGGCCTAGGGCCCTTAGCCATGGTTCAAATCATTCCTTGGGATGTTGGTAAGAGTCTCTGGTCGGTGGTTCACGCCCCAATGGCCGGTAGCCTCGAAAACGACACAAGGAAAAACAAGTGCGCAGCTGCTGTATTTTTGACAGCAAGTATGCTGCTGTTCAGAAGCGTTGTTTGAGTTCTTGGTTGGCTTTTAGCCCATGGCCTTGGACTGGACAGTGCCTCATTGAGTTGGGAAGGTCATGTTTTCGACCGTTCGTCATTTGGATCATTTTTGAGGTCGTACGAGAATTTACGGTGCAATGTGCCAAATTGACTCTCGAAAGAGCGTTTCGTGTTTTGGCCTCCATTTCACCTAGATTTCGACCCTATCATTTTAGGAGCATTATTTTATGATTTTTCAGCGTATTTTAATCATGACTATACGTCGGTTCAGTGTCGGTTCAGGTTGGCTCGGAGTCATGATTAAATGCGAAGTCATTAGGCGTCATAGTCGCATCTTTTGAACGTAAATTGCATAGTTGGTCATGTTTAAGCATTTGCATATTTTTCATGGCACAGTTAGGTTGCAGCGAGCCTGGGAACGATCCAATCCAATCCAGTTGGTTAAATTACAGGAATTTTCATTACGCCAGTTAATTATTTTACGTGCATTAAATAGAAAATGATTATTTTTGAGATTTATGCGATATGGCTTGTGGTTCATTCACTATGTGGGAGTGTTATTTTATACGGTCGCCAGTGACCGATCAGTTCAGTATGGTACCACCCGGTCGCCAGTGACCGGCCAGCTCAGATCAGTTTCAGCCTCCCCGGTAGCCAGTTACCGATCAGTTCAGCTTAGTGCAGTGGCCACAGGCGTAAAACATAATCTCAACAGAAAATTTTACCAGATATTTCAGTACAGGCTCCAAGGAGCAAATATTTTTACAGTGAATTCCAGTTCAGTTATGCACGTATTATAATTGCTCAGTACAGATTATTTTCAGTATGCCTCAGGACAGGATATTTTATCTCATGCATATTTTAAATTCAGATTTTTACTCGTTACCTGCGATTTATGCATGCTGAGTCTTTAGGCTCACTAGACTTGATTGTTGTAGGTACTGATGAGGCCAGGGCCGAGGGCGGGGACCAGTGAGCCAGCTTGGGTCGGCAGTAGTGGCACCCGAGGACCTCAGAGCAGCAGTTGTTATTTTCTTCGCAAACAATTTTTATCAGTTGTTGGATATTTTTAAATCGTTGTTGTTGGCAAAACTTTGATTTTCTTCCGCTGCAATATTTTGAATATTGAACTTGATTCACCAGTGATTTTATGAATGAGGCCATTTAAGTTCTTTTAAAAAGAAAATTTTTAATTTTCCGCAAATTTTCAAGAAAGGAGTTCGAGGGCCCTCACAGGTCCATTCGGTTAGATGATGCTTTGTGGGCGTATCGTACTGCTTTTAAAACACCTATAGGCACTACACCATATAGGTTGCTTTTTGGTAAAGCATGTCATCTACCAGTCGAATTAGAGCATAGAGCATATTGGACGACCAAAGCACTAAACTTTGATTTTGCTCTTGCAGGTGAAAAACTATTGCTGCAGTTGAATAAGTTAGATGAATTTCGGGGAGGAGCTTATGATCTTGCACTATCTTAAAAGGAACACACCAAACGAGCCCATGACAAACACATTATAAAAAGAGAATTCAAAGTGGGTGAAGCGGTGTTGGTATACAATTCTCGCTTACGACTCTTTCCGGGCAAGCTAAAGTCAAGGTGGTCAGGACCATTCACTATAGCCAAGATGTTCCCATCGGGTGCAGTGGTGTTGCATGATTGCAAGGACGGGACATTTACTGTGAACGCTCAAAGATTGAAGCACTATATCGGTGGCACAATTGAGCCACAAATTGGAGTCACTCGGCTCCATGACAGTCATTGAGGACATGGGTGAAGAGTCGAGCTCTAGACTATAAATTGAGAACTACTTCTACTCCTTATTTTGATTTTGATTATATTTTTTTTAGTTATTAATCGTATCATTTGCATTTACGTAGTTGCATGGCATTGCATTCAAATTTTTTTTCCCGAACACTTCTCGCTCGGGCGGTCAAAACTGACCGCCCCAGCGGGTACTCGTTTTTTTTTTTTTTAAAAAAAAGAAAGAAGTCTTTTGCGAAAACCTCTCGCAAGGCGGAAAAAATATACCGCCCTAGCGAGTCGCGCAGATTAAAAATTTTTCTCCCCGAGAACTTCTCGCTCGGGCGGTCAATAAATTTTTTTTTCCGAAAACTTCTCGCTCGGGCGGCCAGTTTTGACTGCCCTAGCGAGCCGCGCAGATTATAAATACTTTCCTCTTCTCTTTTCCTCCCCACTTCGAACCCTACTACTCCCCTCCGATTTTCGGCACCCCCACTCCATCTTTTGTGCTCAATCCTTATTATTTGGTGATTTTTCAGGGCAAAGACTCAATCTTGGTCCATACACTCCACGAGGAAGCATTTAGGCTACAAGATTTTCTTCTCCGGCGGTCTTTCAAGCAACTCCGGTCATCTTCCATATATTCCGGTGAGCTTCTCCGGCGACCCTCAACAATTTTCCGGCGGTTGGATACTTTGTGCACTCCAATCTCTACATGGCACCCAAAAGATCTAAGGTAACTCACGGTGCTTCTAGTTCTCGTTCCACTCCATCTATGTTTGTGAATGAAAAAGCTAAGGAGAGATTTGAGCATGCTAGACTACATAGGAAACCAATCCCTGAGCGTGGATTTAGCTCGTTTCTTATCGGTCAATTTTCGGAGTCCCAAATGGAAAGAAGAGGGTGGAATACCTTTGTAGCACAACCGAATGCAGCAGTGGTTCCGGTTGTGCGTGAATTTTATGCCAATGCTCCGGAGGGAAATGAGTCGAAGGCATTTGTGAGGGGACATCTAGTCCCGTATGATCCCAAGATGATCAATGATATGTTGGGTTTACCGTCGGTGGACGATTCGGTGTTTCAGGCGTGGGTGCTTAACCCGGATTATGATTTGATCATTCGCACACTCTGTTATCCGGGCACCACGTGGAAACAACCGGGGACTTACACGGTCTTTCTTGAAAAGTTTTTGAAAGTGGAGGGGGCATTGTGGTATGCATTCTTGTCTAAGAGATTGATGCCGGTCGGTCATACGAGTGATGTGCAGCGTGAGCGGGCGGTTGTTCTCTATGCCATCTGTACTGGGATGGTGATTGATGTGGGCAGGCTCATTTTCGGACAGCTTAACATGTGCATTAATAGCAGCAATTTGGCTTTTTACTTCCCGACGATAGTGACTGGGCTGTGTGCCCGAGCGGGGGTGATATTCGAAGATGATGATGAGTGGTTACCGCCGATGAGAGCCATTGATGAGGCTCTCTATAAATCCAAGAGGGAGAAGAGACAGACTGAGCTGCCCGAGGAGGTATTTTTCGATTATCGGATAGCAGCTCAACCACCTCCGGCCTTAGGACATGCACCACCACCCCCGCAGCCACGCCGCCATGCCATGCGAGATCGCGTCGCCGAATTGGGTGCTTGGGCCCATTATTAGACGCAGTACCAGGCCGTTAATCAGGCACATATTCAGAACATCGAACACCTGGTGCAGGGGATCTCAACTCATTTGGGCATCGACACTTCCGGACGGCCACCTACACCCGCATACCCACCACCCTTCCAATTTCAGTACAATTATCATATGCCCCCAGCAGCTGAAGAGGGAGTTCCAGCGCCGGAGAATGAGGAGGAGGATGATTTCTGATCAGGGGAGTTTACTGTTTCCCCTTTCTTTTTATTTTGCATATTCTATCTTTGCATTTAAATTCATGAGTTTTTTTTATGTTTTTAGTGTTTGTTTCGTTTTGTGCACTGAGGGCATTGCACAACTCTAGTATGAGGGGGGTAGATTGTTATGTTTGCTTAGTTAATTGGTTTTAAATTGTTGCATTTCTTTTATTTGGTGTCGTTTATGGTGAGAAGACATAGTGTATGAGCCAATGATGATGTTGAATTGATAGTATACAAAAGTATTGATTGGGTCACCTCATGAATGGTACTCTTGATTGTTAAAGCATGAATTTTGGCACAAATTTGAACTTTTTGAGCACATATGTGTGGGGACTAGAATTTTGTAGGAATAATGGTGAAATTTGAAGGTTTTGTGTGGTTAACTTGAAAGGCATCATTTATGAGTTGATTTAGCATGTAAACCCGTGAAAATAAGTCACTAATTGGGACCTTGAATGAGAACATGTGATTTGCCTTGAACTTCACATATACCCCCTTTTTCAATGCACTGAATTAAAATATCATACTCCTAACCAGCTGTAATCCAAAGTATATATTCTTAGCCTATGGAGTACACGTGTGAAAATTGTGCATCAAAAAAAATTTATAGATATATATCGAAAAAGAAAAAATTGGTGGAGATGTAAGGTGAGGGGGAGCAGAAATAAAAGGAATGAAATTCTATTCCTGGGCTAAAAGTTGGAGATGTAAGGAGACGAGTAAAGTCAGGCGAAAAGTCTTGACGATTGCACAATGAAAATGATCGGTGTACTCCCGACTGTTAGCCACTTGAGCTTATTTTCCTTCTTTAAGACACCCTTCTCTGCACTTAAGAATCGAATAAAGTTCAAATTATGGTTAGTGATAAATGGACACGGGGGTGCATGCTAGTGAGACTTGTATTCAAGTGCTAATTGAGTGACTCGCATGATCGGATGATTGATCTATTTGAAGTACGAATGACTAGACCCATCATGACACACACACACGTTCAAATTAGTGTCGAGATTTATGTGTAGATGAGAATGAGTATTCGTTTGTGATTTGACTTGATTATGATTTGTATGTGGGAAAGTTCACTGAGCCATGAGCATAAAAGTGTTAACTCACCATTGACATTTACTTGTGTTAGTTATTTCTTGTTTGAGTATTTTGTGTTTGTTGTGATTGTTTAGAATCTCGTGTTTTAACCTATTTTACTCGAGGGCGAGCAAAAGGTTAGTATGAGGGGGTTGATAGGACTCGTTTTTACGTGTTTTTAGTGTTGGTTTTGAGTCGCATTCATGCATCATATTAGTTTGTTTAGTTTAATTTTGCATCTTTTTAGCATTATTTAGCATTTGACTGACCTCGTGTATTTTGTGGTGTTTTTGTAGGAATTGAACCAAAGAGTGGGAGAAACTTTGGCATAATGTCGAAGAGGATTCGCTAGGGCGGTCAAAAGTGACCGCCCCAGCGAGCATTGTGGTCTGGCCGAGGATTATTTTGCGCAAGTGTCTCGCTAGGGCGGTCAAAAGTGACCGCCCCAGCGAAACCAGGGACATGCTCGAGGAAGCTTATTCGAGGACCTCTCGCTAAGGCGGTCAAAATATACCGCCCTAGCGAGAAGCGAGATTGAGAAAGATTTGTTTCCAAATTTCTAGGGACTCTATCCTACACCATAACCTAACACACGAGAACAGCAGCCGTTTTTCATCTTTTATCAGACTTTTCATCATTTTTCTAGGAGAGGAGGCTAGAAGCAAACGAGATTTCGAAGACCTCGAGATTTCCACGCGTCGTGGCCGTCATCCATCGTCATCTTTAGTATTTTCATTATTCAGTATTTTATTTCTTACATTGATTGTTGGTTTTTATCATGAATTTCAGTAGCTAAACTCTAGATTTGTTGGGATTTGAGGGGATCCTACCCCGTACTCGGTGTTTAACATTATTTCTCGACGTTTTCATTAGTGAATTGTTTATGCTATTGTTCTTTCGTGTTTCAATCGAAGCCTAGCTAACTTCCTTTGATTATTTCATGTTGTTGATGAGTTCGATAGAATAGTTAACAATAGGATCAAATAGTAAAAACCACGGATTTACAATTTTAGTAGATATACGGAATTGGGTACGTGTCGATAGTGATAGTTCACCCGAATGAAAGCTAGTGGATTCCATAGAATGTAATGCAATCTTGAACTGTTAAATATTTGAGGACACTTGAGTACAGCATGTTTTTGATTAGTATTAATATAGCTCGACAGAGTATATTAATTAGTCTAGGGAATTCCGTCGAACGCACGAGTAAAAGTCGAGTGTAATTATTTAAACACGAGTGGTAGGTGAACTGATAATTTCCAACCAATTCATTTCTCATTTGATTTAATCCAAATTAATCATTGCGTTCTTGAACACGTTTTCTTTGCAATTTAATTATTTTAATTGTTTACTTTACATTAGTTTAATCATCAAATCAATTTATCGTTGCTAAAGAAATTTTACTTGAAAATAAAAAATAGTGTAACGCAGTCCTTGTGGAACGATACTCATATTCACTTACGTTTATTATAACTTGACTATCGTGCACTTGCGTTATTTAAATCGAGCTTTCATTTATAAAATAAATTTTGGGATTATTCACTGTGCAAGTTTTGCTTGATCATCATGCATTGCCTGTTGAGGCTTTATTCTATTGTAGTGTATCTCTTGACTAGTTGGGGAGAGTTTTTATATCAGTGAATTCTGTAAAATATCGTATACTATAGTAGGATGAGAATGAGATTGAGTTAGATCGTGTGGTAGCTTGTATTGTACTAGTGTTGTCTTGTTTTGAGACTGCATTACTTATATTGATATGCTGACCAAGTACAGAGCTACCCTAGATTAGTTCCAGAAGATGATGAGAATCGGACCTGAGATGGCCAAGGGATGAATAGTGTTCGATAAGGATTCTAGATTGAGAATTCATTTGATAATTCGTACTATCTATGACTTGATTATTACAGAAAGGAGCAGAGAGACTCCTTATGTATTTAGTTGATTTACTGAAGTTGAGTCTATCATTGGCTGATTTACCAATGATAAGAAAATTATTGATGTTTTCCCTAATAAGACTTCATATCTGATTTCAGTCAGAGAGATTGACTTTAACCTTGATTTGATATCAGAAATTTTTGAAATGGTAAATCCTGATTGAGACAGATTACATTCAGGGTATGTTATATCTGAAGATGATACATCGGTTGAATGTAGCAGAGTTAAACCGGAATTCGTTGGCCGAGGTGGATATCAGTGTCTAACATTTGCGGTTTATGAGGTTGGCAGATCGGTACCGATGAGTGATGTTTTGAATCTGATTGAAGCTTGTTGTTGTCTTGAATCCGTGTTTGAATCAGGTGTACGGGACAATGTACAGATAAGATCAGACGATCAAGAGTGATGTCAGAAGAGTGATTAGACTGCATTGAATGCCAAAATTGACTATATAATACCGTAATTTTTGGTTGATTTTATACTTTTGGCAGAATGTATAGCATGATTTTTATCTATGGTTTATAGATTGAAAGATAGTCGGAGCGAACTATCTAAATACTGGAGAATATCCAAGAACTGTAGTGCTGGATTTTAGCACTAGTTGACATGATTTATTGTCATTTATGAATTATCGTACAACCATAGCTATCAGACGAGTATTGAAATGACTTCTTTCGAAGCGTTGTACGAAATGAAATGTTGATCCCCTCTTATTTGGGATGATATCTATGAGGTTTCTGAGATCGGACCTGGCATGATCGGAGATATGACTGAAAAAGTGAAGCTGATTCAGAAGAAAATGAAGGCAGCCCAAGACAGACAAGCCAAATGTGCCAATGTTCGACGACGACCGTTGGTATTTGAGGCTGGAAACCGAGTATTTTTGAAAATTTCACCTTTTAGATGAATTGTCCGATTTGGCAAGAAAGGGGAGTTGTCTCCACGATAGATTGGGCCTTATGAAATCCTTGAAAAGATAGGAGATCGTGCATATTAATTTGATTTACCGCCTTCATTATCTGAAATACATGATGTCTTTCATGTATCGTTATTGAGGAAATATCTTCTTGATGCTTCACATGTTATTCAGCCAGGTGGGGCTGAACTGGATGAGACATTGAGTTATGTCGAAAAGCCGATTCAGATTATTGATCGGAGCGAAGACTATTCCACTTGTGAAGATTCAGTCGAATCGTCATGGCATTGAAAAAGCTACTTGGGAAACTGAGTCCGATATGAGACAGAGGTCCCCAGAGTTAATTCATTGATATGAGTTATTTGATTTAGCTTCTTCTGATATACCCTCTTATGATATGATTTGACTGACGGTGATTTCGAGGACGAAATCGTATCTTATGGGGGGAGAAATGTAGTGCCCGAGACTTAATTACTGGAATCAGACGTTGATTAATTGACAGAATTTAGATTAGAGAAATGTAATGCCCGAGATTTTGATTCTGTTAATCTGAGATTATTGATTAAGAATTGAGGTGATTATTGCCGGGCCATTTCGAGACCAGATTGGGCAAAGCATATGAATGGTACAAGTTTTGGACAGAACTAGTGGCGCCCGAGCGGTAGAAAGTAACCGCCTGAGCGCCAATGTTCAACAAAGTGTGCTTTGGACAGAAGATGTGGCACCCGGGCGTTAGTTTTTGACCGCCCGAGCGCCAATGGGTATTGTGGAGGACAGAACCTCTTGCGCCCGGGCGGTAAGTTTTAACCGCCTGAGCGCCGAGCAAGCGCTCGAGCGGTAATTCTCGACCGCCCGAGCGCGAGACGTGTTGCGTGAAGAATGTGCCATTTGCCTTCTTGCATGTTAGTGTATGTATATATATATATATATATATGCCCAAATTCTTCAGGGAAATCAGAAGGAAAGAACCGAGAAAGCTTTGGAAGAAATCCTTACGCCTTATAGTTTAATCCGTCCGTCCAATTTTGAATCCGACTTCGGTACTGTGTTCCTATCGACGTAGGCTACAACTGGACGTAAGTTTTGCTACGTTTTGATATGATTTGGAATTATGGTATTGTCAGAATATGATAGGATTCATATATGATGTTCTTGACATGTTAGACATCGTATAATCGAAACCGGACTGAAGAATAGATACCATATGGGATTGTTATGATTTTCAGAGTTTAGTTGATTGAGATTGGATATCAGAATTGAACTGTTATCAATATGAGATGTTAGAATTGATATCTGACTGATATGATAGTGCTGGATATATTAAAATTATGACGTTATGTTGTTGAAACAGAATTTGATTAAATTCTGATTATATCCAGTATTGATTGAGTGGTGTATTGATATCGTACCCTCAATACTGTTGTCAGATTGAGTAGTGACAGGCTTGGGGTTCGAGACTTCGACAGATTCAGAGTATCAGAAAGAAAGGTATAAACTAATGTTGAGTTGGGATTGCACAACTCGAGTGAGGTTTGACTCGAGTCTCCCTAAATCACATACTTAGTTTATTGCATTGATATTTGTAATTGATGAGATTGATGTTTGTAGTCTATTGATTTATAGTCACTGCATGTATTTACTACTGATTGTTTAGTCATTGGCTGATTCGCCTAGTCACCGGCTGATTCGTCTAGTTATCGACTGATTCGTCTAAACTTTGGCTGATTCGCTTAATTACTGGCTGATTCGTCTAGTTATTGGCCGATTCGCTTAATTCTTGACTGATTCGTCAATTCTGTGGCTGTTTCGCCCAGACACTGGATATAGGAATTATATCGATGCCGTTTAGGGTTGAGTCATTCCTATCGACTGAGATTCGATATAATTCTCAATATTCAAAACCGGTATCCCTAGGTTAGAGTTGAGTCGAGTCTGAGACGACGCGTTGTTTGAGTGAGTCTGTGATGACATGTTGATTTACAATGTTTATATCATTCATGTTGGTTGAGTTGCTACATGTTAATGATATCTTATTTATGCGTTTATATATGTTTTTATATGAGTGCATGTTTACATTGTTTATACTGGGATTTATTATCACCGGAGTTATCCAGCTGTTGTCTTGTTTTGTATGTGTGCATGACAACAGGTGGGACAGGTTCAGGGTTGAAAAGATGAAGAGAGATCGTGATTAGAGTGGAGGCTCCGGACTTGGATTAGAGATAGGGTTAGACACGTGATATTAGCTGTTAAACCTTAGTTGAATAAATGTATGTGGTACAGGACTTGTACTTTTATACTGAGATGTATATACGTTTTATTTCATTACGTTCCGCATTTTAAAAAAAAAATTTAGACCCTGTTTTATAATTGATTAATTAGTCCCAATGATGATTAAGAACATGATTAGCGTCCGGGCCCCCACAGTGTAATCTATGAAACCCCTTTCATAATTACCACCATATTCTGATCAGAGATTTCAACCTACATACACATGATAACACATAGGATATCCATACCCGAAGGTAAGCAGTGAATCCCCAACTACAATGCATCGACTCCTATATGTTTCGACAAAACACCCAACCTTGTCACCTGATGACCCCATGAGAGTCGGTAAACAAGTCAAAGTGTAATTCTAGCACATAGAGTCTCAATGTTGTCCCGGATCATAAGGACTAATGGTGTACAACCATAAACTAGGACTTTTCCACTCGATAAGTGAGAACCACTTGGAAAGTCCTTTATGGAGGGTTGTTCAGTGCACTCTACAATGAGCACCTATCTGCATGTTCGGACATCACAATGTCCCCTACCAATGAAACATGGTACTCACATCGCAGATACTATTCTCGAACTCGAGCGGCCTATATCCTTCTTAGTGTCGGCTGAATCGACTAGGAACTGTTTAGAATATACAGTATTACAAATATGAGTTTCATGATACTCATCATATGAGCATCTCATATTCTTTCTACTATTTGTATATTCAAGGGCTTTATCTATGCAACTAGCATGGGTATACAGATAAAGATTTGCCAAAATAATAAATTCAAATATTATTAAAATAAAGACTGTTTATACATAGAGTTTAATCTTGAACCCTCGGCCAACACTTGGCTCGATGGGCACCTACTCTAACAATCTCCCACTTGCACTAGAGCCAACTACCCATATGCTTCAAACTCATCGATTCGCGATGCTTCTCAAACAATGGTCAAGGTAAAGGCTTAGTTAGTGGATCAGCAACATTATCTGCGCAGCCGACTTTGTCAATCGTTACATCTCCTCTCTCCACGATCTCTCTGAGGATGTGGTACTTTCTCAATACGTGTTTGGACTTCTGATGAGACCTAGGCTCCTTCGCTTGAGCAATGGCTCCCGTGTTGTCACAAAACACCGGGATAGGAGCAACTCCATTAGGAATGACGCCCAACTCTTGGACGAAATTCCTTATCCAAACTGCCTTCTTTGCTGCAGCTGATGCAGCAATATATTCTGTCTCAGTGGTGGAATCCGCTGTACTGTCTTGCTTGGAACTCTTCCAAGAGACAGCAGCACCATTGAGTATGAATATGAATCCAGAGGTTGACTTCGAGTCATCGATATCGCTTTGGAAGCTAGAGTCGGTAAAGCCTTCCAATTTCAGTTCTCCACCATCATAGACCAAGAACAATTTATTGGTCCTTCTCAAATACTTGAGGATGTCTTTCACAGCTTTCTAGTGTGGAAGACCAGGGTTGGATTGATATTTACTCACTACACTTAGTGCAAAAGCCACGTCAGGATGTGTAGATATTATCCCATACATGATGCTACCAATCGCAGATGCATAAGGAATGCTGGTCATCGCCGCTATCTCTGCATCAGTCTTGGGAGACATAGACTTGGATAGGGACACGCCATGACACATTGGTAGATGTCCTCTCTTGGACTCATCCATCGAGAACCGCTTCACGATGGTATCAATGTATGTGGACTGGGTGAGACAAAGCAATCTTTTTGATCTATCTCTATAGATCTGTATTCCCAATACAAAAGATGCTTCACCCAAGTCCTGCATCGAGAACTTACTTGCTAACCATATCTTAGTTGATTGCAACATTTCTACATCATTCCCAATGAGTAGAATGTCATCAACATACAACACCAGGAATGTCACAGCACTCCCACTGACCTTCTTATACACACAGGGTTCCTCAGGATTCTTAGCAAAACAAAACTCTTTGATTGTACTATCGAATCTAAGGTTCCAACTCCTAGATGCCTGCTTTAGACCATAAATAGATCTTTGAAGTTTGCATATCATATGCTCACTTCCGATAGATGTAAACCCTTCGGGTTGAGACATGTAAATCTCTTCCTTAATATCACCATTAAGAAAAGCTGTCTTAACATCCATCTGCCATATCTCATAATCATACCATGCAGCTATGGCTAGCAAAATCCTTATGGACTTGAACATTGCAACTGGAGAAAAGGTTTCCTCAAAGTCAACTCCTTGTCTTTGAGTATATCCTTTTGCCACCAGTTGCGCCTTGAAGGTCAATACCTTCCCATCCGCCCCAAGTTTCCTCTTGTAAATTCATTTACACCCTATGGGAACAATTCCCTCAGGTGGATCCACGAGATTCCACACTTTGTTCGAATGCATGGAATTCATCTCAGATTCCATCGCTTCAAGCCACTTGGATGATTCGGCATCAGATAATGCTTCCTTGAAGGTCCTTGTAATGCCCTAGATTGTATGTGGATAAAATGAAAAGATGAAGTGTTGCTTGAAGGAAGAGACTGCACCCGCGCCCCTTCTGATGCCGCACCCGCGGTGCATGGACAAAAAGTTAGTCATTTTTACAGTAGGGTCACCGCACCCGCGGTCCAAGAAGGAGTGCACCCGCGGTTGATGGACAGAGAGTTGAAAAGTATTTACAGAAATGACACCGCACCCGCGGTGCAAACGTAACCGCACCCGCGGTCTTATATGTACCGTACCTGCGGTCGTCGAATTTCAGAAAATGAAAGGCATGCCGTGGGCACAGCGCACCCGTGGTGAAGAGTGACCGCACCCGCGGTGCTGCATGCGAGAAATCCACCTTTGTTTCTTAAGTTGACACATGGCATGGTATATATATATAATTCAAGCAGGAATCATTCTCCCTTCACTTCAGCAGCCGAGAATAAGAACAAAAGAGAGTTCCTTCAAGCTTTCTTTGTGGGAAATTTTGAATTGTGAAAGAATTACATGTCCAAATTGTGAACCAAGTGGAGATTCTTGCTCCTTGCATCAAGGGCTTCAAAAGGGTATATGTTTTATTAAGTTCAGCATGTTTTGAAGTTGAGCTGTTAAAGGAAATCAGATTTGGTTCTATTTTGTGTTGTTATGATTGTTGTGAACATATAGTGGAAAAAGAGATAGAAGAAATAATACTATATGTGATTGTTATGAATTTCCAGCATGTATGGAATTGAGATGGTGCAGATTTCAGAATAGTATATGTGATTCATGAAGATTTTGGATTATGGTTATTGATTACTGTTATAAGAGTTGATCGGTATATCGAGAATCCGCCGTTATGCCGTCGAAATTGCATTGAAATGAAATATTGAATCCCATGTGTATTGAGGTATACTAGAGCTTGATAGAATGTACATTGATGATGCCATTTCAGATTTGTATTGGCGACTTTGACATCGAGACTTCGATATCGACAGAGATTGTGCGACGAAAGGTATAATTCATGTTTTGTTTGGGGAAGACACAACTCAAATGAGATTTAATTTGAGTTTCCCAACCAAATCACATACTAGAATTATTGTTTATCTTTTGATATGATTGTGATTTTTTTATAGATTTATATTCAAATCTCTTGATATGATGACGCCTTGTTTATAGATGTACATTCAAGCCTTTGAGATAGGAGAGTCATTGGCAGACTTGCCAAACTAGATGTTCGTTGGTATCGACGCTTCGGATTAGATTCACTCCGATTGTAGACATTCGATACAGACTTGACCGAAGTCTAGGAATAAGACGTACAGTTACCCCGATTGGGAGGGTAGGTGATAGACAGTGACGTCTTATTCACACCGGGATCCCTAGAGTATAGTCGATTCGAGTCAAGACATGATTTGATGGGATCCCTAGAGTAGAGTCGATTCGAGTCAAGACATGATTTGATTTGAGTTGCATGTGTAGATAGATCGGTTTCATAGACTATGGAGCCATGGTTATTGCTTTCATGCATGAATTATGATTTCGTATCAGCATGTATACATGTTTTGTACTGGGATTTGTTCTCACCGGAGTTTCCGGCTGTTGTTATGTCTGTATGTGTACATAACAATAGGTGGGGCAGGATCAGGGTCGCGACAGAGGTGAAAGATCAAGATAGCGTGGTGACTACGGGCGCAGAAGATCACTAGTGATGTTGTACTAGATTTGTACTACTCGTAGTTTATGGTTTGTATTAAACCCTAGTGATGTGTTGGTAGTAAAACATGACATGTATATTATATGTGTTGTAATTAAATAAAGAAAGATATTATGTTTAGTGTTTAATTTTGAATTAATGTTAAAAAGCAAAAATTTGACCCACATTTTGAATAAAGATCCAATTAATCCCAAAAAGAATTGAGTTAGAGCCCGGGTCCCCATAGTCCTTGGATCACATCCATGGTTAGGCTCATCATGGCCCTCTTCAAGAAGCAGACCATACCTCATAGGTGGTCTCGAGACTCTCTCGGATCTTCTAGGAGCTTGTATCTCCTCTCTTGGCTCTTCGGGTGTGGGTTCTACAATTGTGGGTGTCTCTCGAACCTCTTCGAGTTCTATCATCTCGCCCTTTCTATCTAATAGAAATTCCTTTTTCAAAAAGGTTGCATTCCTAGAAACAAACACCTTTGTTTCTTGGGGATGATAGAAGTAGTATCCAACCGAATTCTTTGGATATCCCACAAAGTAACATAAAATGGATCGACTATCCAATTTATCTCCCACTACCTGCTTCACATAAGCAGGGCACCCCCATATTCTAAGATAAGTATATTTGGGTGGCTTACCCATCCATATCTCATATGGTGTCTTATCAACTGCCTTTGTATTGACATTGTTCAACAACATTGCCGCTGTCTCAAGCGCATATCCCCAAAAGGATGGAGGCAACTCCGTGAACCCCATCATAGACCGAACCATGTCCATCGAAGTCCGGTTACGACGCTCCGAAACACCATTCAATTGTGGTGTAGCGGGCGGAGTCCACTGCGAGAGAATCCCATTCTCCCTAAGATATTCTTGGAACTCGGCACTCAAGTACTCACCACCTCGATCCGATCGAAGTGTCTTGATGCTTCGTCCCAATTGCTTCTCTACTTCACTTCTGAATTCTTTGAACCTTTCAAAGGCTTCAGACTTGTATTTCATCAAATACACATACCCATACCTAGAAAAGTCATCGGTAAAGGGGATGAAGTAGGCATGTCCATGCTTAGTGGTGATGCTAAGCGGACCGCGCACATCGGTATGGATCAAATCCAATAACCCTTTGGCTCGCTCCACATGGCCCTTAAAGGGAATTTTGGTCATCTTTCTTTTCAGACAGGATTCACAATTCGTGAGAGCATTAATATCAGACATATCAAACATGCCTACTCCCACTAACTTGTTCATCCTTCTTAGGGAAATATGTCCTAATCGAGCATGCCATAATTGTGCCATATTAAGAGTATCTTGTTTGTGCTTGTTTGTTGTTGTTATAGCTTGGACATTGTTAAGTGAAATATCTTTCAATTTTAAGGTGTAGAGATCGTTTTCAAGTTCTCCAGTACCAATTAAACATTCATTCTTGTAAATATTGCAAACACCTTTGCTAAATAAACAAGAAAATCCATCTTTATCTAACATAGAAATGGAAATAATGTTTTTCACCAACTCAGGTACAAATAAAACGTCTCTTAACATTAACTTTAAATCATCGTTCAAAAGTAAAGTAACATCTCCAACAGCTTTGGCAGTAACCCTTGCCCCATTGCCCATCCTCAAGAAGGTCTCACCTTCCCTGAGCCTCCTACTTCTTCCCATCACCTGCAAATCATTACAGAGATGTGAGCCACAGCCGATATCCAATACCCAAGAAGTAGTGTTAATTGAAATGTTTACTTCGATATAGAACATACCGTTTCCAGAACTCTTCTGGGCAAGATATTCCCTGCAATTGCGCCTCCAATGTCCAGGCTTCTTGCAGTGATGACAGATGTCAACAGTCTTGTCAGCCTTCACTGGTGTGGCTACCATTACGGGACCCGGAGTCTGCCTCTTCAAGGGCACGCTCTTCTTGGGACGTTGGAAAGAATGCTTCTTTCCCTTCCCAGGTGGACCGGTCTTCGTACGAGATGAAGAGCCCACAAAAAGAACCGGCTTCTCTTTCTTGATGGTGGACTCAAAAGTCACAAGCATGTTCACCAACTCCTCAAGGGTCGGCTCCATGTTGTTCATATTGAAGTTCACCAGAAAAAAGGATCAAATGAGCTAGGCAGCGATAAGAGCAACACGTCGGTGGTCAACTCCGAAGGCAAAATCAGATCCATGCCAACGAGCTTGTCCACGAGCCCAATCATCTTCAAGCCATGATCATGGACCGAGGCCCAATCTCGCATGCGCATAGTGATCAGCTTTTTGATAGTAGCATGCCTAAGAGGCCGAGTCTGCTCACCAAAGAGCTCCTTGAGGTGCAAATGAATGTCAGCAGCATTCTTTGCATCCTCAAAACGCCTCTGCAGCTCATCGTTTATAGAAGCCTGCATATAACACCTAGCCTTCAAGTCATGGTCACACCAATCCTTGTAGGTCTGCAATTTCTCTGGAGTGCAGCTAGTCGGAGCCTTAGCAGGGGGCGAATTAGTCAATGTATACGCAATCTCTTCCGAGTTTAGGACGGTTTTCAGATTTCTTAGCCAAGTGAGATAGTTAGGTCCGGTTAACACATGTTTTTCGAGTATGGCAGAAAGCGGATTGCGAATTGAAGACATTGTCAAATTTTTGTACTGAAAAGTAAAACAGATAAATGTTAATTGATTCAAACGTAACAAGCATATTCACCAACTCCTCAAGGGTCGGCTCCATCTTGTTCATGTTGAAGTTCACCAAAAAAGGATCAAATGAGCTAGGCAATGATAACAGCAACATGTCGGTGGTCAACTCCAAAGGCAAGATCATATCCATGCCAACGAGCTTGTCCACGAGCCCAATCAACTTCAGGCCATGCTCATGGACCGAGGCCCCATCTCGCATGCGCAAAGTGATCAGCTCCTTGACGGTAGCATGCCTAAGAGGCCGTGTTTGCTCACCAAAGAGCTCCTTGAGATGCAAATGAATGTCAGCAGCACTCTATGCATCCTCAAAACGCCTCTGCAGCTCATCATTCATAAAAGTCAGCATATAACACATGGCTATCAAGTCATGGTCACACCATTCCTTGTAAGCCTGCAATTTCTCAGGAGTGCAGTCAGTCGGAGCCTCAACAGGGGGCGACTCAGTCAGTGTATATGCTACCCTTTCCGAATTCAAGACGATTTTTAGGTTTCTTAGCCAAGTGAGGTAATTAGGTCCAGTTAATATGTGTTTGTCGAGTATTACGGATATCGGATTGCGAATCGAAGACATTGTCAATTTGTACTGAAAAGCAAAAACAGATAAATGTTGATGACTATCTTAAAATATTTAGTAAGATATGAAGTTTGGACTTTTACTTCATAAATATTTGCCCCCACTATTTTGACATCTTTCACTACCCTCTAGTGAAAACGGGAAACTCCTTTCCTCAGTAGGTACGTAAGGTCCAATTAGCGAATTATGATCACGAATAATATCAGCAAATCACAATTCCTAAAAGGTAGTTTCCAATTGCATCACAATGCAACCCTTACGTAAACTTTAGTCTCACGTTTGATTAGAACCCAATAATATGACGTCGTTCATCTTCACGTGTCAAGCCTTACCCATCGATGTTGAACCTTAATGGACGGTCGCCATGAGTTCCCCCAATAATATGAGCCGAAATCATGAGAGTTCCACATAGTTCACATCACCATGTCAATGGATGTCACAGCTTTCCGGCACCCAGGGCCCCCCAAATAATATGAGCCGAGCCCCGAGTACGGGTAGCGTTCATCATGCACCCATTGTCGATGGAAGACAAGGAAATTATAAACAAATTTATAATTCCCCTTTTCGGGCTTGATATTAATTTTGAATCTTATTCAAAATGAGGGTTTTTAATTTTGAGATGTCTCATCATTAATTTTATTTAAAAACTTGCCATGTTTGATCGTATGTTTGTTGGATTCATGCAACTTTGTCATTATCATTATAATAACGCACATACTCATTATTTATAACATATCATGCATATATTATAAACAGTAAACAAACAAGGATGATCAATCGCCCCAATACTAATGGCCCGTGTGAGCTAAACACGGGCCTAGGTCCAATCCTAGGGTAATGCAAGGGATGCAAATGCAACTATTACATTAGCTTCCAATATTTACATGTTTTCGATCTTCATAATCATCATGGCCACCATCTTCCAATCTTGATCATCCACTATACTAATATTTACAAATAAATATCCATGGCAAATAGGGATACATCTCATGGGGTGGGAACGGGCCATAAACCAAGCCCACTTGATAACTTGATAATTATTACAATCATTCAACACAAAATATCCTAGCATACACCTAGCAAATTGGGGTTGGACTTTTGATCATCCTTCATGCATAATATCACATATCATACACCATCAATTAATTATCACAATAATTAATTGATCCAATCACTAACCGCCACGATTATAAACTAAATTAACAAAGTATACAAACACCTTTGTCTACTTTCCAATTAATTTATTTATAACCGAAATTCTTATAAATCACAATTTACTATAAATAATTAAAGTCCAACTTCAATTATTTATTTTATGAGAAAAATTTGCAACTTTTGTAATTTTAAACTTAAGGGCCCAAAAACTTATTTTTCAATAAAAACATTTTGGCCCATTCAAAATTCACAAATATGTTAGCCATCCAATGGCCCAACAGCTCAAGGCCCATGACACTTTGATAATCCAAAACACTTTTGGAAACCCTAGTCGTCATCGCCGTCGCCGGAGCTCCGTCGCAAGATTCCGGCAACAAAAATTTTTTATTTTTTATTTTATTTATTTTAAAGTAGGGGCTGTTCGGGCAGCCCCTCGGGCTGCCCTTGCTGGGCTGCCCGAGCTGCCCGAAACATCCCCAAAATTCAGCCTCGGTTTTGTTGCAAAAAAATTTCTCATGCGGTTAGAAATCGATCTCAATATAATATCTTTTAAATGCTACACAAAATCGTGACCATAGCTCGGATACCACTTGAAAGGGGATCGGTTACGGTGACCGGAAGCGCAACGGAAGTTAAAAATTGAATTTTTACTCAAGAAATTTCAGCCACCTCATATTATTTTGTGTAGCAAATACAACAAACACCAAATATCATACATAGGGTGTTGAAAAAATTATACCTATCAACCTCTTGAGGTTGATGATGGCTCCAACTTTGTTGTTAAACAACAAAGCTCTTGAATGGCAAGAAGATCCACAAGCTTCCTCCTTGAGCACACCTTGCTAAAAATTAGGCCCACCACTAACTAGGTAGATCCCCTCATATTTTGCACTAGAAATATATGAGGATTTTTCAAAGAGAAGTGCAAGAATTCCTCAACCAAGATGAAAAGAAAAATGGAGAGAAATTAGTGTGAATTTTTCGGCCAAGTGAGGGGAGAGTGAAGGAGTGAATGAGTTGTCTTGGTGTGTGAAAAAGTAGAGATCAACTTTAGCATGCCATGGAATTTTTTAATCAAAAGTAATCCAGAACCTTTCACCTCCCAAGCATGCATTCTCATTTGAGCTTGTAACAATTACAAGGCCAATGGACTTTTATTTAAATGTCCCAAACATATTTGAGCCCATTTAAAGTTTACTTGATTTTACCCAAGCCCACTAGTTTAATAATTATTTCTAATTGGGCTCTACAAGGCCCAATGTAATTTAATTAATTCAACACTTGAATTAATTTAATTATTTGGACTCTACTAGGCCCACTAGTGTTAAATTAATTCAACACTTGAATTAATTTAATTTAGTCCATAATAATGTTTATGAAAATCATTGTTTTCAAATACATTATTTACTTGGACAACTTTTAATTTTAGGAACACATTCATAAATTAAAAGTTATATTTCTCTCATAGAAGTCGTACTTATATTTTTCTTTACGCTTATAAAGTCATTAATAAGCCGTTCAACACATTGAACTATTTTACTTCTCAACGGGATCTAGAAAGCTAGTACTTAGGTGGCCCTCAATGGTTCATTGATACAACTAGCCGTGGGTTCACATCTCCATGTGATTCGGACTAAACATGTCTTTATACGAGCATACCCCAATTGCTCCATTCTTACTTATCAACTCCTTGATAACAAGAACGTCAGAACTCAAGTCTGATACCCAACCAATCATGTTAAACGCCTAGCAGCATCGCTTACATGATTCCCTAGGTATCAAATGATAGTGTCTGCAGGAACCATTCAATTATGGTTAGCGTACAGTACGGTCCCTTCAACTCATATATCCCGATCGATTCGACAACCATTGGTTTATCGAGAGTAGTCAATGAATCGATACTATGTGTCATGTCGTAGTTGCCTCGATGGTGTAATCTATGAAATCCCTTTCATAATTACCACCATACTCTGATCAGAGATTTCATACTACATACACATAGGATATCCATACCCGAAGGTAAGCGGTGAATTCCCGACTACAATGCATCGACTCCTATATGTTTCGACAAAACACCCAACCTTGCCACCTGATGACCCCATGAGAGTCGATAAACAAGTCAAAGTGTAATTCTAGCACATAGAGTCTCAATGTTGTCCCGGGTCATAAGGACTAATGGTGTACAACCATAAACTAGGACTTTTCCACTCGATAAGTGAGAACCACTTGGAAAGTCCTTTTCTGGAGGGTTGTTGTGAGGCCCGGGGCCGAAGAGGGCGGGGGGTGATCGCCGGTGCCATCAGTTGCACGGACAATGAGCGGCTCCTGGCAAGCTTCTAGGTGAAGGGAACATGAATGAACCGAACCCACACGGGAATGAGAGGGATTCCGAGACTGTTCAATGTAATGGACTGTACAGTTGAAGAGGGCTTAAAAGATTTGATTTGTACTACTCATATCACGAAGGTGCATCTTCTTTTCGGTAGCTCATCACATAAGAACTCCAAAGTTAAGCGTGCTTGATTTGGGGCAATTTTGGGATGGGTGACCTCCTGGGAAGTTTCCCAGGGTGCGTGTGCGTGAGGACATAAGCACGCTGGAAAGACTCGTCGTGGTACAGTGAGGACAGTCGTCGAATCTGGGGCGTTACAAGTGGTATCAGAGCCGACCTCTCTTAGTACGGTGTGGTTCGGGGACGAACCAAGCGGAAGCTGGTGGGAATGTGAGGCCCGGGGCCGAAGAGGGCGGGGGGTGATCGCCGGTGCCATCAGTTGCACGGACAATGAGCGGCTCCTGGCAGGCTTCTAGGTGAAGGGAACATGAATGAACCGAACCCACACGGGAATGAGAGGGATTCCGAGACTGTTCAATGTAATGGACTGTACAGTTGAAGAGGGCTTAAAAGATTTGATTTGTACTACTCATATCACGAAGGTGCATCTTTTTTTCGGTAGCTCATCACATAAAAACTCCAAAGTTAAGCGTGCTTGACTTGGGGCAATTTTGGGATGGGTGACCTCCTGGGAAGTTTCCCAGGGTGCGTGTGAGTGAGGACATAAGCACGCTGGAAAGACTCGTCGTGGTACAGTGAGGACAGTCGTCGAATCTGGGGCGTTACAGTTGTTCAATGCACTCTACAAGGAGCACCTATCTGCATGCTCGGACATCACAATGTCCCCTACCAATGAAACATGGTACTCACATCGCAGATACTAGTCTCGAACTCGAGCGGCCTATATCCTTCTTAGTGGCGGCTGAATCGACTAGGAACCATTTAGAATATACAGTATTACAAATATGAGTTTCATGATACTCATCATATGAGCATCTCATATTCTTTCTACTATGTTTATATTCAAGAGCTTTATCTATGCAACTAGCATGGGTATACAGATAAAGAATTGTCAAAACGATAAATTCAAATATTATTAAAATAAAGACTGTTTAAACATAGAGTTTAATCATGAACCATCGGCCAACAGTTGGCTCGACGGGCAGCTACTCTAACAATCTCCAACTTGCACTAGAGCCAACTACCCATATGCTTCAAACCCATCGATTCGCGATGCTTCTCGAACAATGGTCCAGGTAAAGGCTTAGTTAGTGGATCAGCAACATTATCTGCGGAGCCGACTTTGTCAATCGTGACATCTCCTCTCTCAACGATCTCTCTGAGGATGTGGTACTTTCTCAATACGTGTTTGGACTTCTGATGAGACCTTGGCTCCTTTGCTTGAGCAATGGCTCCCGTGTTGTCACAAAACACCGGGACAGGAGCAACTCCATTAGGAATGACGCCCAACTTTTGGACGAAATTCCTTATCCAAACTGTCTTCTTTGCTGCAGCTGATGCAGCAATATATTCTGCCTCAGTGGTGGAATCCGCAGTACTGTCTTGCTTGGAACTCTTCCAAGAGACAGCAGCACCATTGAGCATGAATATGAATCCAGATGTTGAATTCGAGTCATCGATATCGCTTTGGAAGCTAGAGTCGGTATAGCCTTCCAATTTAAGTTCTCCACCCCCATAGACCAAGAAAAATTTATTGGTCCTTCTTAAATACTTGAGGATGTCTTTCACAGCTTTCCAGTGTGGAAGACCAGGGTTGGATTGATATCTACTCACTACACTTAATGCAAAAGCCACGGCAGGACGTGTAGATATCATCCCATACATGATGCTACCAATCGCAGATGCATAAGGAATGCTGGTCATCGCCGCTATCTCTGCATCAGTCTTGGGAGACATAGACTTGGATAGGGACACGCCATGACACATTGGTAGATGTCCTTTCTTGGACTCATCCATCGAGAACTGCTTCACGATGGTATCAATGTATGTGGACTGGGTGAGACCAAGCAGTCTTTTTGATCTATCTCTATAGATCTGTATTCCCAATACAAAAGATGCTTCACCCAAGTCCTGCATCGAGAACTTACTCGCTAACCATATCTTAGTTGATTGCAATATTCCTACATCATTCCCAATGAGTAGAATGTCATCAACATAAAGCACAAGGAATGTCACAGCACTCCCACTGACCTTCTTATATATACAGGGTTCCTCAGGATTCTTAGCAAAACCAAACTCTTTGATTGAACTATCGAATCTGAGGTTCCAACTCCTAGATGCCTGCTTTAGACCATAAATAGATCTTTGAAGTTTGCATACCATATGTTCACTTCCGATAGATGTAAACCCTTCGGGTTGAGACATGTAAATCTCTTCCTTAACATCACCATTAAGAAAGGCTGTCTTAAAATCCATCTGTCATATCTCATAGTCATACCATGCAGCTATGGCTAGCAAAATCCTTATGGACTTGAACATTGCAACTGGAGAAAAGGTTTCCTCAAAGTCAACTCCTTGTCTTTGAGTATATGCTTTTGCCACCAATCGCGCCTTGAAGGTCACTACATTCCCATCCGCCCCAAGTTTCCTCTTGTAAATCCATTTACACCCTATGGGAAAAATTCCCTCAGGTGGATCCACGAGATTCCACACTTGGTTCGAATGTATGGAATTCATCTCAGATTCCATCGCTTACCTTCGGGTATGGATATCCTATGTGGTATCATGTGTATGTAGGTTGAAATCTCTTATCAGAGTATGGTGGTAATTATGAAAGGGATTTCATAGATTACACCATCGATGCAACTACGACATGACACATAGTATCGATTCATTGACAACTCCCGATAAACCAATGGTTGTCGAATAGGTCGGGATATATGAGTTGAAGGGACCGTACTGTACGCTAACCATAATTGAATGGTTCATGCAGGCACTATCATTTGATGCCTAGGGAATCATGTAAGGGATGCTGCTAGGCGTTTAACATGATTGGTTGGGTACTATCAGACTTGAGTTCTGACGTTCTTGTTATCAAGGAGTTGATAAGTAATAATGGAGCAATTGGGGTATTCTCGTATAAAGACATGTTTAGTTCGAATCACATGGAGATGTGAACCCACGGCTAGTTGTATCAATGAACCATTGAGGGCCACCTAAGTACTAGCTTTCTAGATCCCGTTGAGAAGTAAAATAGTTCAATGTGTTGAACGACTTATTAATGACTTTATAAGCGTAAAGAAAAATATAAGTATGACTTCTATGAAAGAAATGTAACTTTTAATTTATGAATGTGTTCCTAAAATTAAAAGTTGGCCAAGTAAATAATGTATTTGAAAACAATAATTTTCATAAACATTATTATGGACTAAATTAAATTAATTCAAGTGTTGAATTAATTTAACACTAGTGGGCCTAGTAGAGTCCAAATAATTAAATTAATTCAAGTGTTGAATTAATTAAATTACATTGGGCCTTGTAGAGCCCAATTAGAAATAATTATTAAACTAGTGGGCTTAGGTAAAATCAAGTAAACTTTAAATGGGCTCAAATATGTTTGGGACATTTAAATAAAAGTCCATGGGCCTTGTAATTGTTACAAGCTCAAATGAGAATGCATGCTTGGGAGGTGAAAGGTTGTGGATTATTTTTGATTAAAAAATTCCATGGCATGCTAAAGTTGATCTCTACTTTTTCACACACCAAGACAACTCATTCACTCCTTCACTCTCCCCTCACTTGGCCGAAAAATTCACACTAATTTCTCTCCATTTTTCTTTTCATCTTGGTTGAGGAATTCTTGCACTTCTCTTTGAAAAATCCTCATATATTTCTAGTGCAAAATATGAGGGGATCTACCTAGTTAGTGGTGGGCCTAATTTTGAGTAAGGTGTGCTCAAGGAGGAAGCTTGTAGATCTTCTTGCCATTCAAGAGCTTTGTTGTTTAACAACAAAGTTGGAGCCATCATCAACCTCAAGAGGTTGATAGGTATAATTTTCTCAACACCCTATGTATGATATTTGGTGTTTGTTGTATTTTCTACACAAAATAATATGAGGTGGCTGAAATTTCTTGAGTAAAAATTCAATTTTTAACTTCCGTTGCGCTTCCGGTCACCGTAACCGATCCCCTTTCAAGTGGTATCCGAGCTATGGTCACGATTTTGTTTAGCATTTAAAAGATATTATATTGAGATCGATTTCAAACCGCATGAGAAATTTTTTTGCAACAAAATCGAGGCTGAATTTTGGGGATGTTTCGGGCAGTTCGGGCAGCTACTTTAAAATAAATAAAATAAAAAATAAAAAATTTTTGTTGCCGGAATCTTGCGACGGATTGAAATCTTTTACCTTCGGATATGGATATCCTATGTGTTATCATGTGTATGTAGGTTGAAATCTATTATCAGAGTATGGTGGTAATTATGAAAGGGATTTCACAGATTACACCATCGATGCAACTACGACATGACACATAGTATCGATTCATTGACAACTCTCGATAAACCAATGGTTGTCGAATAGGTCGGGATTTATGAGTTGAAGGGACCGTACTGTACGCTAACCATAATTGAATGGTTCTTGCAGGCACTATCATTTGATACCTAGGAAATCATGTAAGGGATGCTGCTAGGCGTTTAACATAATTGGTTGGGTACTATCAGACTTGAGTTCTGACGTTCTTGTTATCAAGAAGTTGATAACTAAGAATGGAGCAATTGGTGTATGCTCATATAAGGACATGTTTACTCCGAATCACATGGAGATGTGAACCCACGGCTAGCTGTATCAATGAACCATTGAGGGCCACACAAGTACTAGCTTTCTAGATCGCGTTGAGAAGTAAAAATAGTTCAATGTGTTGAACGGCTTATAAATGAGTTTATAAGCGTTGAGAAAAAAAAATAGAAGTATGACTTCTATGAGAGAAATGTAATTTTTAATTTATGAATGTGTTCCTAAATTAAAAATAGGCCAAGTAAATAATTGTGGGGACCCGGACGCTAATCATGTTCTTAATCATCATTTGGACTAATTAATCAATTATAATAAACAGGGTCTAAAATTTTTTTTTAAAATAATGCGGAACGTTGTGACATAAAAACATATATACATCTTAGTATATAAAAGTACCAATTCTGTACCACATACATTTATTTAATTATGGTTTAACAGCTAATATCAAGTGTCCAACCCTATCTCTAATCCAGGTCCGGAGCCGCCACTCTAATCACGATCTCTCTCTTTATCTCCGTGACCCTGAACCTGTCCCACCTGTTGTCATGTACACATACAGACAAGATAACAGCCGGATAATTCCGGTGAGAATATAATCCCAGTATAAATCAACGAAACATGCAATCATATAAACAAATATAAAGTATGTAACAGGTAACAAAAGTATGTATCAAAATCTGAAACATAACTAATATCAAACTGTCGACACTACTCGTAGCTACACAATTTAGACTAGACTCAATCCTAGTCTAGGGATCCCGGTTTCCAGAAGTTGACATTTCTATATCGACCAACAGTAATAGAAAAGACTCCAGTTCTATCCACGTCGATAAGGTATCGATCACCAAAAATAGAAAAAGGTCTGATTCTATCCACACCGATATGGTATCGATCACCAGTAATAGAAGGAACTCTAATTCTATCCACACCGATATAATATCGATCACCAGTAATAGAAGAAGCTTCAATTCTATCCACACCGATAAGACATCGATCAACAGTAATAGAAGAAACCCAAATTCTATCCACATCGATAGCCAATCATCCGGTGACAGACTTTGGTAGTTTCGCCAATACACAATCTTGTGACATCGTGCAATGTGCCCGTGGCGATCCCGCCACTATCAGGTACTTATGTCACAAGATTACTCGTCTAATACCTGCTATCTATAAATCAAAAGAACAAGTACATCAATCAAATCAATGCAATAAAGTAAAGTATGTGATTTATGGAAACTCAAGTCTAAACCGACTGAAGTCGATCTCCCAGTACCACATTGACTTATACCTTTCGTTTGTAGTCTCGGTCTAAAGCAATTGAAGTTCTGAACTCAAGACTGTCTCTGTAAATCTGAAACGATATATCAAGAATCATACTATCAATATTTCATTCTCAATTCAAATCTGAATCTGATTAATCTGAATTAATTCAAATCAGCGGCGTAACGGCACAATCTCAGTATTCCCGTCAATACCATATCACCAGATATTAATTACAAATCATAACCCATATCCGATACAATTTGTAATCAGTCTATAATCCAAATCTATTCGATTCCCAATCAATATAATCAGAAAATCAAAACAATTCCAGAATCAATCCGTTTCCTGATCTGACTTCGATTCTACGATGTCTAACATGTCAAGAACATCATATATGAATTATATCAAATTCCTACAACATCATCTTTTCAAATGATACTAGAAATCAATAAAACTTACGTCCAGTTGAAGCTCGTGTCAAGAAGAGCTCGGTACCGTGTTCAGATTTAAAATCGGATGGACGGAATTGTCAAAATCATAAATCTACGATCAAATGAAATTGGAAGCTTTCCTGGAAATCCCTTTTCGTTTCTTGCTTCTGATTTCAAGGGAAAATAACCATTTATAAATCAATTGCATGGTGTGACAAGTGTCACTCAAGTGCTAATTGCACTTTAGCCCCTGAAGTCTTCACTATTTGCAATTTGGTCCTCAAAACTCTTTTTAATTCCATTTCAATCCTAATTAATCACAAAATTTGTGGAATTTAATTCATCATTCCAAAATTCGTAAATTAAATAATATCGGATTAAAATGATATAATCTCGATCCTTACAATTCTCCTCCTCTGAGACAAGATTTCGTCCTCGAAATCTCAAGTAATCATATCACAGGTAATCAAATCAGAAATAATAGAAACTAAATAGTAAACTCACATCAGAGAAATAAGTATGGGAATTCATGTCTCATATCCGATTCAGTCTCCCAAGTGGCTTCTTTAACACCATGACGAGTCCACTGCACTTTCAGAAGTGGGATAGTTTTCGTTCTGAGTTGCTTTTCTTTACGATCAATAATCTGAATCGGTTTCTCGATATAATGAGTGATTCATCAAGCTCGGCCTCGTCTGGCAGAATAATGTGAGAATCAACAGGGATACTTCCGCAGCATAGATACATGAAAGACATCATGTATTCCAGATAATGAAGGCGGTAAAGCGAGTCGATAGGCATGGTCTCCTACCTTCTCGAGAATCTCATACGGCCCAACATATCGTGGAGACTATTTGCCTTTCTGGCCAAATCTGACCACACCCCTAAAATGAGAAATCTTCAGGAATACTCGATCCCCTACCACCAATACCAACGGTCTATGTCGAAGGTTGGCATATTTGGTTGTTCGGTCTTGAGCTGCCTTCATTTTCTTCTGAATCAGTTTCACTTTTTCAGTCATATCTCTGATCATGTCAGGTCCAGTCTCAGGAACTTCAGAAATATCATCCCAATATAATGGGGATCTACATTTCTTTCCGTACAACGCTTCGAGTGGTGCCATCTCAATACTCGTTTGATAGCTATTGTTGTACGAAAATTAGCAAAAAGGCAATGCATCTTGCCAATTAGTGTTAAAATCCAGCACTACAGCTCTCAGCATATCTTTCAATGTCTGGATCGTACGCTCTGACTGTCCGTCAGTCTGTGGATGATATGCGGTACTCAGATGTAACTTAGTACCGAGAGCTTGCTACAAACTCTGCCAGAAGTGCGAAGTAAACCGTGGATCACGGTCTGACACAATCGACTTCGGCACTTCGTGCAGTCTGACCACTTCCTTGACATAGATATCAGCCATCTGATCATATCTATACGTCATATTTTATGGAATAAAGCATGCTGATTTGGTCAATCGATCAATCACGACCCAAATCGCATCACAACCTCGGGAGGAACGTGGCAACTGTGTCACAAAATCCATGGAAATGTGATCCCATTTCCATTCAGGAATTGACAAACTCTGTAACACTCCTCCTGGTTTCTTTCTTTCAGCTTTCACCTGTTGGCAATTTAGACACTTGGCTACAAATTCAATAACATCAGATTTCATTTGTTTCCACCAATATTGTGTCTTTAAATCATTATACATTTTCCTGCCACCAGGATGAATGCTAAAACGACTGTTGTGCACTTCTGACAGTATTCGTTGTCTTAAATCCGAAACATTCGGCACAACAAGACGATTATTCACATACAAAATACCATTTTAAACCTGATATTCCGATCGATGTCCAGCTTTAACCATTGCAATCGACTTCTGCATATTCTGATCAACTTTCTGAGCTGCTTTAATTTTCAAAATCAGCTCTGGTTCAGCTTGCATAGTATATAATCTCATAGGTCTCCGATCTGTCTCAAATACTAATCCAGACAAACAGCAGTCTTCTATTAAATTTGAAATGCCCATAGTCGATAAGAATAGAGAACATACCTTTCGACTCAATGAATCAGCTGCTGCATTAGATCTCCCTGGGTAGTATTGATTTCACAATCAAAATCCTTTAGCAAATCAAGCCATCTCCTCTGTCTCATATTCAACTCGGATTGTGAAAACAGATATTTCAAGCTTTTGTGATCAGAATAGATCTCGAATTTCTCACCGTAGAGGTAATGTCGCCATATCTTCAAAGCAAAAACTATGGCTGCCAATTCAAGATCATGAATTGGGTAACGAGATTCATGGGGCTTCAATTGTCTCGAGGCATAAGCGATAACATGTCCTCGCTGCAACAACACACAGCCCAATCCTCGGTGAGATGCATCACAGTAAACCACAAAGTCACCAGTACCTGAAGGAATCGTCAACACAGGCGCACTGGTAAATCTCTTCTTCAATTCGAGAAAACTGGTCTCGCATTCCTCAGACCAAACAAACGGAGCATTTTTCTGAGTCAACTGTGTAATCGGTTTGGCAATACTCGAAAAATCTTTAATGAATCTGCGATAATATCCTGCCAAACCCATAAAGCTGCGTATCTCTGGTACAGATGTCGGTCTCGGCCAAGAAATCACTGCCTCAACCTTACTGGGATCAACTGATATCCCGTCTCCGGATATGATATGTCCCAGAAACACCACCTGTTTCAACCAGAACTCGCATTTTGACAGTTTAGCATGTAACTTTTCAGCCCTCAAAATTCGTAACACAATTCTTAAATGTTCTGCATGCTCCATCAATTCTTTGAATAAATCAAAATATCATCAATTAAAATAATCACAAAATCATCGAGATATTTCTGAAAGACACGGTTCATTAATCGCATAAATACCGCTGGTGCATTCGTCAAACCAAATGGCATGACAATAAATTCACAGTGTCCATACCTGGTTCTGAATGCTGTCTTTGAGATATCAGACTCCCTGACTCTCAATTGATGGTATCCAGATCTCAGATCGATCTTGGAATACACCGAAGAACCTTGCAACTGATCAAATAAATCATCAATACGAGGCAATGGATATTTATTCTTTACCGTTGCCTTGTTCAGTTGCCGGTAGTCGATACAAAGTCTCATCGACCCGTATTTCTTCCTCACGAACAGTACTGGAGCACCCCAAGGAGATACACTCGGTCTGATATACCCCTTGGCCAGTAAGTCCTCCAACTGTTCTATCAACTCTTTCAACTCGATCGGTGCCATTCGGTATGGAGCTCTCGAAATCGAAACTGTTTCGTGGCATTAATTCAATACTGAAATCAATCTCTCGCATCGGAGGCAATCCAGGAATCTCATTTGGAAAGACATCAGCAAACTCGCACACCACTGGCAAATCCGCCAATGATGGACTCGATTTCAGTAAATCAACTAAATAAACCAGGAATCCTTCCGCTCCTTTCTACAACAATCGAGTTATATTCATGGCAGATATCAACGGAATTCGTGCACGAGAACCCTTACCATAAAATTTCCACTCCTCAGCCATCTCAGGTCTGAATCGGACAGTCTTGTGGAAACAATCGACTGTAGCCCTGTACTTGGTCAACGTATCAATACCGATAATACAATCAAAATCGGATATCCCAAGCACAATACAGTCCAACTCAATCTCATGCTCATCATACAGCAGTATACTAGATTTAACAGATTTCACTAACATCAAACATGTCCTTAACGGAGAAGAAAAAGACACTAATGCAGACAATGACTCAATAGGTAACGCATTACTCAATGCGAACCTCTCAGAAATAAAAGTATGCGATGCACCAGTATCAATCAATACATATGCAGGATAACCAGAAATAAAACAGTTACCTGCCACGACATCATCAGGTGCATCCTGTGCCTGCTCCTCAGTCAAAGCAAATAGTCGGGCCTGCTGTCTAGGAGGCTGGCTCGCTGTCTGGCTCCCTCCTGTCCTCTGCTGTGACTGAGTAGACGGTGCTGGCTGAAAGGAATGAACGGCAGAAGATCGTCTTCCTGTTGGAGCCACTAGTCCAGACGACTCAGCGGCCTGGGATCCCTGGGCACCTCACTGGGGACACACTCGGGCGAAGTGTCCCTGCTCCTTACAAATGCGGCAGTTGCCGAACACTCCTCGGCACTAATCGGTGGAATGCTTCCCTCCACAAGTGCTACAGTAGGGTCCTGTATAACTCTGGCCCTGACCAGTCTGTCTAGAGCCACTCGAACTGGATGAGCTACTTCCAGCTTTCTTGAATTTCTTCCCCTTAGCTTTCAGGAAGTCTTTCTTCCCACTACCACTGCCGCTCTCAAATCGGGGAGCTGGTGGAGGCATCTGTGATCTCGGTGCTGAAGGCACAAACGAAGCCTATCTCTGTCTCATTAACCCGGCTTCGGCTCCCTTGGCTCGGTTCAAGGCATCGGTGAAATTGTTTGGCCTCCCGGTATTCACCAAGGTAAAGATTTCAGGATTTAGGCCATTTATGAACTGGTCCGCAACGGCCTCATCATGTTCAGCCACATGAGGAGCAAATCGGAGCAGTGTAGAGAACTTGGGCACGTATTCCTCGATATTTAGTTGGCCCTGTCTCAAGTTGGCGAACTCGGCTCCCTTGTCCTTCCTATATGAAACTGGAAAGAACCGTTGATAAAATTAGGCCTTAAACACATTCCAGGTAATGGCCGTACCTCGTTGTTCCAATGGCCGTTTCGTTGTGATCCACCAGTTTTTGGCAACGTCATGCAACTGATGTCCTATCAGTTTCACCCTCTTCTCATCAGTATACTCCAAAGATTCGAACATCATTTCAATATCGTCCAACCAACTCTCACATTCCACGGAATTCTCCGTACCCTTCAACGTCAGTGGATGGAATGACTGAAACCTTTTCAGCAATTTCTCCATAGGAGTAGCTGTCACATCCAATGGAGGATTTGAAGTACTACCCTGTTCTGGTACTCTTCTCGGAGGCATATCTGATAATCAAGGAGGTTAGTAATTCCAACTACCACATATCAGTTTCAATCCTCCTCGGATCATCTTACAGCTGATCCATTCCAAATAATACACAATACCATATCAAAATCAGATAATCAGGCAAACATGTATTAAAACAGGAATTCATGCTAGCAATCAAAAGCAGGAAAGAAAACCTCAATCTACCCCGCTCACTAGCTCCTATCTCAGTCTAAAGGATCTATCGCTCTGATACCACCTGTTGTGGGGACCCGGACGCTAATAATGTGAGGGGCCTAAAACTCCTTTCTTGAAAATTTGCGGAAAATTAAAAATTTTTCTTTTTAAAAGAACTTAAATGGCCTCATTCATAAAATCACTGGGGAATCAAGTTCAATGTTTAAAATAATAGCAGCGGAAGAAAATAAAGTTTTGCCAACAATAACAATTTAAAATTATCCAACGACTGATAAAAATTGTTTGCGGAATAAAATAACAACTGCTGCACTGAGGTCCTCAGGTGCCACTACTGCCGACCCAAGCTGGCTCACTGGTCCCCGCCCTCGGCCCTGGCCTCATCAGTACCTACAACAATCAAGTCTAGTGAGCCTAAAGACTCAACATGCATATATCACAGGTAACGAGTAAAAATCTGAATTAAAAATATGCATGAGTTAACATATCCTGTCCTGAGGCATACTGAAAATAATCTTTACTGAGCAATTATAATACGTGCATAATTGAACTGGAAATCACTGTAAAAATATTTGCTCCTTGGAGCCTGTACTGAAATATCTGGTAAAATTTTCTGTTGAGATTATGTTTTACGCCTGTGGCCACTGCACTAAGCTGAACTGATCGGTAACTGGCTACCGGGGAGGCTGAAACTGAACTGAGCTGGCCGGTCACTGGCGACCGGGTGGTACCATACTGAACTGATCGGTCACTGGCGACCGTATAAAATAACACCCCCACATAGTGAATGAACCACAAGCCATATTGCATAAATCTCAAAAATAATCATTTTCTATTTATTGCACGTAAAATAATTAACTGGCATAATGAAAATGTCCCGTAATTTTACCAACTGGATTGGATTGGATCGTTCCCAGGCTCGCTGCAACCTAACTGTGCCATGAAAAATATGCAATAGCTTAAACTTGACCAACGATGCAATTTACGTTAAAAAGATGCGACTATGACGCCTAATGACTTCGCATTTAATCATGACTCCGAGCCAACCTGAACCGACACTGAACCGACGTATAGTCATGATTAAAATACGCTGAAAAATCATAAAATAATGCTCCTAAAATGATAGGGTCAAAATCTAGGTGAAATGGAGGCCAAAACACGAAACGCTCTTTCGAGAGTCAATTTGGCACATTGCACCGTAAATTCTCGTACGACCTCAAAAATGATCCGAATCACAAACGGTCAAAAACATGACCTTCCCAACTCAATGAGGCACTGTCCAGTCCAAGGCCATGGTCTAAAAGCCAATCAAGAACTCAAACGAGCCTTCTAAACGACACAGCAACTTGCTGTAATTTCCAGCAGCTGCGCAACTACAAGACTTGCATTGGTTTCGAGACTATCGGCCATTAGGGGCGTAAACCACTGACCAGAGACTCTTACCAACATCCCAAGGAATGGTTTGAACCATGGCTAAGGGCCCTAGGCCAGCCACAATCCGCATCACACCATAACTCAACCGAAGGGTCCAACCTAGAGCAACGTGCATGCGTGTGTAGTGTTTATGCTATGATCGATGTCTCGTGTCGTTCCAATGGCCATTTGATTGACCATGGCACGATCTAGACATCTAGGAGCATGGTATGAACCGTGGCTATGGGCCATAGGCCAACCAAGATCCATACCAAGCAACCAAAAACCGAAACCAAAAGCTGTCCAACCGAAGTAGCCGAAGGGGTATAGGGGCTGTTTTGATGTTTTTATTAAAAACCGATGAACCATGGACCAAGCCACCAAAAGGGCAACTTATTCACGTCTTAGACTTGCTAGGGAAGTGATCCAACCATGGCTATAGGCCCTTGGGGCAGCCAAGATCAGATCCTTCCTCCATGACAACAAACTGAATTTTTCGAACACAAATCTGCGCCTATGGGAACTTGCTGTCATTCTGAATTTCCAGCAAGCATGGGGCTGGTTTGAATGGACCAACATGGTCCTAATGCATCCTAATACATGTATATAAGCCGCCTTGGGAGCCTGGAGTCGATCCAATACCTGAAACTCACAAACCAAAAGAAATCGTGAAGCTTGCCAAGGAAATCGAAAATTCTGCATGTGTGGTTTCAAAATGTTTTGACTTGGATCTCGATTTTTACTTGAATAAACATGATCATGTACTGAAAAATAAATGATAATATGACTTGATTGAGGTTTGAAAGAAATCTAGACATGCCTGGTTTCGTTTTGAAAGAAAACGAACGAAACAACGACGACGCGGCACGGAGGAGGTGGAGCGCTTCTCTTGTTTACCCTTCTTGCTCTCGTTTTTTCTTCCCTTGCTTCCTACTGAATTCCCACGGTTTTCCTCTCTCAAAAACACTCTGAATTTCGTGACTAAGGGAGGGGGAATGATGGTTAGGAGGGTGAGGGAAGTGGGTGCAAGATATAAGGAAAGAATCAAGACCAAGTCCACTCCCCTTTGAATTTTAAATTTTGAATTGATATCAAATGAGTTGGTGGATGCTTCTAGGAGGTAGTGGCCGAAATTTTGCTTATTTTCTAGTCTAGGATATGTCCATTAATTAATTAAATTGTGCTCCCAAAAAATCCTAGAATTATCCTACTAATTACATGCAAAGAATTGGTCAAAGTTGATGAGTTGGAAAATGAATCTTCTAGCACTAAGGGTGGCCGAAAAATTCATGATAAAATAAAGGGAAATGTTGATTATCTAGTCAACTAATAATCCTTGAAAGCCTTACTAATCCTTTAAATAATTTTAGTGAGCTAACCCCTTAATTAAATAACTTAAATGAGTTCATTTCTTAATCACCTCAAATAATTAAATTAAATCCTCAAACCTCCCTTTCTAACTTAAATGAACTTGGTTGCTAGCTAAATTAACTTCTGGAAATATTTCTCGAATCTTAAATTCTATCTCAAAACTCCAACTCCGGTCCGGCCTCACTGAAATAACTGAAATGCTAAAAAATCAAACTACTGAACTGAAATAATAAAATAATTAACTTCAAACAAATGCTTTTAAAATAATCATGCAATGAAGTCATATAAATTTAAAAATCTAGAATTATGCATGGCTTATACGTCTACTGATATACGGGTTCTTCAATCCTTCCCCCCTTAAATAAATTTCGTCCTCGAAATTAGAACTCACCGAATAACTCAGGGTATCGACTTCTCATCTCCGGCTCAGACTCCCACGTAGCTTCCTCCTCTGAATGGTTGAGCCATTTGACTTTGACTCGCTTAACCAACTTGTTCCGAAGTTTCTTCTCCTATCTGTCTAGGATCTGCACGGGTCTCTCCTCATAAGATAAGTTCGAAGTAAGCTGCAACGGCTCGAAATTCAGCACATGCGAAGGATTTGCCATATACTTCCTCAGCATGGAGACGTGAAAGACATTGTGTACTCCGGCCAGATTTGGCGGAAGAGCCACACGATAAGCAAGCGTCCCAACTCTGTCAAGGATCTCAAACGGTCCAATGAATCTCGGACTGAGCTTCCCTTTCTTGCCAAATCTCATGACACCCTTCATAGGTGCCACTTTCACGAAGACATGATCGCCCACTGCAAACTCTAACTCTCTCCTCCGCTGATCGGCATTACTCTTCTGTCGGCTCTGAGCAGTCCTCATTCTATCACGAATCTTGACTCCTACATCTGCTGCCTGCTGAACAATCTCTGGACCCAACTCTGCTCTCTCTCCTACTTCATCCCAATGAACAGGAGATCTACACTTGCGGCCATACAGTGCTTCATACGGAGCCATACCTATAGACGACTGGAAACTGTTGTTATAGGTGAACAAGCGCGAAGAAGATCCTCCAAAATCTGAATAACTCGCTCTGACTGCCCATCCGTCTGCGGATGGAAAGCTGTGCTAAACAGCAACTTCGTACCCAAAGTCAAATGCAAACTCTTCCAAAACGAGGAAGTGAATCTGGGATCTCTGTCGAATACGATAGAAACTGGAATACCATGGAGTCGGACTATCTCTCGGATATACAGCTCTGCATACTGAACCATGGTGAAAGTCGTCTTAATAGGCAAGAAGTGCGCTGATTTGGTAAGACGATCTACAATCACCCAGATGGCATTCGATCCTCTGGCTGACCTCGGCAATCCGGTCACAAAGTCCATGGTAACATTCTCCCACTTCCACTCGGGAATAGGGAGAGGCTTGAGCAAACCTGCTGGTCTCTGATGCTCGGCCTTCACTAACTGGCAAGTCAGGCACTCGGATACAAAACGCCTGATGTCCTTCTTCATCCCTGGCCACCAATACAATAGCTGCAGATCTTTGTACATCTTCGTACTCCCAGGGTGAATGGAGTACGGGGACGTATGGGCCTCTGATAAGATGTCTGCTCGGATAGAATCACTGCTGGGAACCCATATCCTATCTCGGTATCTCACAATACCGTCGCTGACTGTATACAAAACACTGCCCTTGGCTTCATCTCTCTTCTTCCACTGTACCAACTGCTCATCTGCTGCGTGACCGCTGCGAATACAGTCAATAAGAGAGGACTGGATAGTCAAGGTAGATAAACGAGGAACTCTACCTCGAGGATAAGTCTCAAGATCAAACCTCTGCATCTCAATCTGAAGAGGTTTCTGCATCGTCAAATGAGCCATCACTGCGACTTTCCTGCTCAAAGCATCCGCAACTACATTAGCTTTACCCGGGTGGTAGCTAATGTCACAATCGTAGTCTTTCACAAGCTCCAACCAACGCCTCTGACGCATGTTCAGCTCCTTCTGCGTAAAGAAATACTTGAGGCTCTTATGGTCGGTAAAGATCTGGCACTTCTCTCCATACAGATAGTGCCTCCAAATCTTCAAAGCAAAAACTACGGCCGCTAACTCCAGATCATGGGTAGGGTAATTCTTCTCGTGGATTTTCAGCTGTCGAGAAGCATACGCTATCACTCTCCCATGCTGCATCAAAACTGCACCTAAACCAAGCTTCGAAGCATCGGTATAAAGGACAAACTCGCCAGATCCTGACGGTACAGCCAAAACGGGTGCTGAGATAATAGCTTGCTTCAAAGTATCGAAGCTCTTCTGACACTCCTCGCTCCACACAAAATTCACATTTTTCTTGGTCAGTGCTGTGAGTGGAACGGCAATGGATGAGAATCCCTGAATGAACTTCCTGTAATATCCTGCTAGCCAAAGAAAACTGCGGATCTCTGATGCATTCTGAGGCACAACCCAATCTCTGACTGCTACAACTTTCGCCGGGTCTACCTCAATGCCACTGCTAGAAACAATGTGGCCCAAGAACGCCACCTTCTCTAACCAGAATTTGCACTTACTGAACTTTGCGAATAGTTTATGTTTCTGCAATGTCTGCAACACTGTGGTCAGATGCCTGCTGTGCTCCTCCCGACTCTTGGAGTAGACGAGAATGTCATCTATGAACACTATCACAAACTGGTCGAGGTACGGCTGAAATACGCGATTCATTAGATCCATGAAGATCGCTGGCGCATTCGTCAGACCGAACGGCATCACTAGGAACTCGTAGTGGCCATAACGAGTCCTGAAAGCTGTCTTCGAGACATCAGCATCTCTCACCCTCAACTGGTGATAACCGGAACGCAGATCTATCTTGGAGAAAATCGAAGCTCCCTGCAACTGGTCAAACAGATCCTCAATCCTCGGAAGTGGGTATTTATTCTTCACTGTAACCCTGTTCAACTCCCGGTAGTCAATGCAAAGCCTCATCGAGCCATCCTTCTTTTTCACGAATAAGACCGGCACGCCCCATGGAGAAAAGCTCGGGCGAATGAACTCCTTGTCGAGAAGTTCCTGAATCTGCTTCTTAAGCTCTGCCATCTCTGTCGGTGCTAGACGGTATGGCGCTTTGGATATCGGAGCCGTACCTGGCATAAGCTCAATGGAAAACTCCACCTCTCTCTCTGGTGGCATACCAGAGACGTCTTCGGGAAAAACGTCTAAGAAATCTCTAACTATCGGAACATCTGAGGCTGACTGGCTGGGTTCCTCGGGGACAGATAAAAAGGTTGCTAGAAATGCCCGACACCCTCTATGCATGAGCTTCCTAGCCTGAACATATGGAATAATGCGCGGTAAAGAAAAGTACCTGTCCGGCTCAAATAAGAACTGCTCCATTCCAGGCGGTCAAACCAGAACGGATCTCCGCTGGAAGTCTATCAATACTCTGTTCCTCAATAGCCAGTCCATCCCTAGGATGATGTCAAATTCCGGCATCGGTAGCACAATCAGATCAACATAAACAAGATTAACGTGCAGCTCAAGGTCTATATCTCGGATAACATTGGTAGCTGCCATCTCCTCGCCTGACGACAACACTACTGAAAAGGCTGTATCTAGCCCAATGGTCTGGATCTTGAGAAAGTTTGCAAAGACCTCCGAAATAAACGAGTGAGTGGCCCCTGAATCTATCAAGGCCTTGGTAGCGGAACCAGATATAAAAATTCTCCCTGAAAGAGCGGAGCTCTAAGTTGAATCCCACTACAAGATCTAAACTTATAGACATGCAAAGGTCTAGGTTCCTCTAGCTTAATTTCCCCGAAATAAATCTGAGTAGAGCATGCAATCCTATGACAGTTCTAAGTTCAAAATCTAAATCCCGATTCCCAAAACACGAAAATTCAAATAATAACTTAAAGTTTAAAGGTACCTGTCAACAACATAGTCTCCGGGTTGGTTTCCGCGGCATGGAGAGCAAAAACTCTGCCTTGGGTAGGCAGATTTCTCTGAGGGCACTGCAGCAACATGTGGTCTGGACTGCCACACTTAAAACACTTTCCTGAGCCAGCCATACATGCTCCAGGATGGCGATGTGAGCACCTGGGACAAACTGGGTGCTCCTGAGTCCTCGGGGCTGGGCGTCCCCGCTGCTGCTGCTGCTGCTGCTGGCCTCAGTTCCTGGGCGGTCCATGAAAAGTCCTCTTATTCTGCTGCTGATGCTGATGAGGAGGAGGGCGGTGCGGTGCCTGGACTGGGCGCTTGCCCTGGCGATCCCTCTCGATATCCCGCAGATCCTGCTCTGCGGCTAAGGCCTTGGAGACGGCAATCTCATAAGTAGCAGGGTCAGATACCCTAACATCCCGGCGCAAGATCGGCCGTAAACCCACCAGGAAGTGCATCAGCTTGGCTCTGGCATCATTCGCGATCAGGGGCACAAAGTGACAGCCCCTCTCGAACTTACGGATAAACTCCGTAACCGACATATCCCCCTGTCTCAGACTCATGAACTCGGTGGTCAGCCTGGTGCGAACCTACTCAGCAAAATACTTGGAGTAGAAAACCTCCGTAAAGCGGGTCCAAGAAAGTGTAGCCAATGTCAGGGCTACCGAAGCTCCTTCCCACCATAAGCGGGCGTCTCCAGTGAACAAGTAGGTGGCACATCGGACTCGGTCTGCGTCCTCCACCTCCATAAAATCGAAGATAACCTCGAGGGATTTGATCCATCCCTCGGCAACCATGGGGTCAGATGCCCCAGAGAATTCCTTCGGGCGCATCTTCATGAATCGCTCATAAACAGCCTCGGGCCCTGTCGGCCTGGCTGCGGCTGCGGCTACGGCTGCGGCATTGCCCCCCGCAAACTGTGCGAAGAACTGTGCCATCCCAGCTAACATCTGGGCACTCATGTCCAGTAGGGGCGGTGGAGGAGGTTGTAGGTCTCCCTCCGGTCTACGTTCCTCCTTGTCCTCTCGGCGAGGCTCCTCCTCTCTGTTGCGCTCTAAAATGCGTCTAGGGGGCATACTGGTCCAACATAACCCATACGTAACTAACATGCATAATTCCATACTTTATTTTTAAATGAACACTGAAGTACTGAAAATCTGGAAGCATGCTGACAAAATAATTCATGCTTTAACTGAAATACTGAACAAAATGCTGAACTGAAAAACTTACAGACCAAAGGCGTGGCTTCGTGAGCTTCTCGCGGTCAGTAGTAGTGAAACCCTATACAGAACCACCGCTCTGATACCAACTGTGAGGGGCCTAAAACTCCTTTCTTGAAAATTTGCGGAAAATTAAAAATTTTTCTTTTTAAAAGAACTTAAATGGCCTCATTCATAAAATCACTGGGGAATCAAGTTCAATGTTTAAAATAATAGCAGCGGAAGAAAATAAAGTTTTGCCAACAATAACAATTTAAAAATTATCCAACGACTGATAAAAATTGTTTGCGGAATAAAATAACAACTGCTGCACTGAGGTCCTCGGGTGCCACTACTGCCGACCCAAGCTGGCTCACTGGTCCCCGCCCTCGGCCCTGGCCTCATCAGTACCTACAACAATCAAGTCTAGTGAGCCTAAAGACTCAGCATGCATATATCACAGGTAACGAGTAAAAATCTGAATTAAAAATATGCATGAGTTAACATATCCTGTCCTGAGGCATACTGAAAATAATCTGTACTGAGCAATTATAATACGTGCATAATTGAACTGGAAATCACTGTAAAAATATTTGCTCCTTGGAGCCTGTACTGAAATATCTGGTAAAATTTTCTGTTGAGATTATGTTTTACGCCTGTGGCCACTGCACTAAGCTGAACTGATCGGTAACTGGCTACCGGGGAGGCCAAAACACGAAACGCTCTTTCGAGAGTCAATTTGGCACATTGCACCGTAAATTCTCGTACGACCTCAAAAATGATCCGAATCACGAACGGTCGAAAACATGACCTTCCCAACTCAATGAGGCACTGTCCAGTCCAAGGCCATGGGCTAAAAGCCAACCAAGAACTCAAACGAGCCTTCTAAATGACACAGCAACTTGCTGTAATTTCCAGCAGCTGCGCAACTACAAGACTTGCATTGGTTTCGAGACTATCGGCCATTAGGGGCGTGAACCACCGACCAGAGACTCTTACCAACATCCCAAGGAATGATTTGAACCATGGCTAAGGGCCCTAGGCCAGCCACAATCCGCATCACACCATAACTCAACCGAAGGGTCCAACCGAGAGCAAAGTGCATGCGTGTGTAGTGTTTATGCTATGATCGATGTCTCGTGTCGTTCCAATGGCCATTTGATTGACCATGGCACGATCTAGACATCTAGGAGCATGGTATGAACCGTGGCTATGGGCCATAGGCCAACCAAGATCCATACCAAGCAACCAAAAACCGAAACCAAAAGCTGTCCAACCGAAGTAGCCGAAGGGGTATAGGGGCTGTTTTGACGTTTTTATTAAAAACCGATGAACCAAGGACCAAGCCACCAAAAGGGAAACTTAGTCACGTCTTAGACTTTCTAGAGAAGTGATCCAACCATGGCTATAGGCCCTTGGGGCAGCCAAGATCAGATCCTTCCTCCATGACAACAAACTGAATTTTTCGAACACAAATCTGCACCTATGGGAACTTGCTGTCATTCTGAATTTCCAGCAAGCATGGGGCTGGTTTGAATGGACCAACATGGTCCTAATGCATCCTACTACATGTATATAAGCCGCCTTGGGAGCCTGGAGTCGATCCAATACCTGAAACTCACAAACCAAAAGAAATCGTGAAGCTTGCCAAGGAAATCGAAAATTCTGCATGTGTGGTTTCAAAATGTTTTGACTTGGATCTCGATTTTTACTTGAATAAACATGATCATGTACTGAAAAATAAATGATAATATGACTTGATTGAGGTTTGAAAGAAATCTAGACATGCCTGGTTTTGTTTTGAAAGAAAACGAACGAAACAACGACGACGCGGCACGGAGGAGGTGGAGCGCTTCTCTTGTTTACCTTTCTTGCTCTCGTTTTTTCTTCCTTTGCTTCCTACTGAATTCCCACGGTTTTACTCTCTCAAACACTCTGAATTTCGTGACTAAGGGAGGGGGAATGATGGTTAGGAGGGTGAGGGAAGTGGGTGCAAGATATAAGGAAAGAATCAAGACCAAGTCCACTCCCCTTTGAATTTTAAATTTTGAATTGATATCAAATGAGTTGGTGGATGTTTCTAGGAGGTAGTGGACGAAATTTTGCTTATTTTCTATTCTAGGATATGTCCATTAATTAATTAAATTGTGCTCCCAAAAAATCCTAGAATTATCCTACTAATTACATGCAAAGAATTGGTCAAAGTTGATGAGTTGGAAAATGAATCTTCTAGCACTAAGGGTGGCCAAAAAATGCATGATAAAATAAAGGGAAATGTTGATTATCTAGTCAACTAATAATCCTTGAAAGCCTTACTAATCCTTTAAATAATTTTAGTGAGCTAACCCCTTAATTAAATAACTTAAATGAGTTCATTTCTTAATCACCTCAAATAATTAAATTAAATCCTCAAACCTCCCTTTCTAACTTAAATGAACTTGGTTGCTAGCTAAATTAACTTCTGGAAATATTTCTCGAATCTTAAATTCTATCTCAAAACTCCAACTCCGGTCCGGCCTCACTGAAATAACTGAAATGCTAAAAAATCAAACTACTGAACTGAAATAATAAAATAATTAACTTCAGACAAATGCATTTAAAATAATCATGCAATGAAGTCAATTAAATTTAAAAATCTAGAATTATGCATGGCTTATACGTCTACTGATATACGGGTTCTACAAATAATGTTCTTAATCATCATTGGGACTCATTAATCAATTATAATAAACAGGGTCTAAAATTTTTTTTAAAAATAATGCGGAACGTAGTTACATAAAAACATATATACATCTCAGTATATAAAAGTACCAATTCAGTACCACATACATTTATTTAATTAAGGTTTAACAGCTAATATCAAGTGTCCAACCCTATCTCTAATCCAAGTCCGGAGCCGCCACTCTAATCACGATCTCTCTCTTTATCTCTGTGACCCTGAACCTGTCCCACCTGTTGTCATGTACACATACTGACAAGACAACAGCCGGATAATTCCGGTGAGAATATATTCTCAGTATAAATCAACGAAACATGCAATCATATAAACAAATATAAAGCATGTAACAGGTAACAGCAATATGTATCAAAATCTGAAACATAACTAATATCAAACTGTCGACAATACTCGTAGCTACACAATTTAGACTAGACTCAATCCTAGTCTAGGGATCCCGGTTTCCAGAAGTTGACATTTCTATATCGACCAACAGTAATAGAAAAGACTCCAGTTCTTACCACGTCGTTAAGGTATCGATCACCAGAAATAGAAAAATGTCTGATTCTATCCACACTGATATGGTATCGATCACCAGTAATAGAAGGAACTCTAATTATATCCACACCGATATAATATCGATCACCAGTAATAGAAGAAGCTCCAATTCTATCCACACCGATACGACATCGATCAACAGTAATAGAAGAAACCCAAATTCTATCCACATCGATAGCCAATCATCCGGTGACAGACTTTGGCACTATCGTCAATACACTATCTTGTGACATCGTGCAATGTGCCCGTGGCGATCCCGCCACTATCAGGTTCTTATGTCACAAGATTACTCGTCTAATACCTGTTATCTATAAATCAAGAGAACAAGTACATCAATCAAATCAATGCAAATATCAATGCAATAAAGTAAAGTATGTGATTTAGGGAAACTCAAGTCTAAATCGACTGAAGTCGATCTCCCAGTACCACATTGACTTATACCTTTCGTTTGTAGTCTCGGTCTAAAGCAATTGAAGTTCTGAACTCAAGACTGTCTCTGTAAATCTGAAACGATATATCAAGAATCATACTATCAATATTTCATTCTCAATTCAACTCTGAATCTGATTAATCTGAATTAATTCAAATCAGCGGCATAACGGCACAATCTCAGTATTCCCGTCAATACCATATCACCAGATATTAATTACAAATCATAACCCATATCCGATACAATTTTTAATCAGTCTATAATCCAAATCTATTCGATTCCCAATCAATATAATCAGAAAATCATAACAATTCCAGAATCAATCCGTTTCCTGATCTGACTTCGATTCTACGATGTCTAACATGTCAAGAACATCATATATGAATTATATCAAATTCCTACAACATCATCTTTTCAAATGATACTAGAAATCAATAAAACTTACGTCCAGTTGAAGCTCGTGTCAAGAAGAGCTCGGTACCGTGTTCAGATTTAAAATCGGATGGACGGAATTGTCAAAATCATAAATCTACGATCAAATGAAATTGGAAGCTTTCCTGGAAATCCCTTTTCGTTTCTTGCTTCTGATTTCAAGGGAAAATAACCATTTATAAATCAATTGCATGGTGTGACAAGTGTCACTCAAGTGCTAATTGCACTTTAGCCCCTGAAGTCTTCACTATTTGCAATTTGGTCCTCAAAACTCTTTTTAATTCCATTTCAATCCTAATTAATCACAAAATTTGTGGAATTTAATTCATCATTCCAAAATTCGTAAATTAAATAATCTCGGATTAAAACGATATAATCTCGGGCCTTACAATAATGTATTTGAAAATTGTGATTTTCATAAACATTATTATGGACTAAATTAAATTAATTCAAGTGTTGAATTATTTAAATACTATTGGGCCTAGTAGAGTCCAAATAATTAAATTAATTCAAGTGTTGAATTAATTAAATAACATTGGGCCTTGTAGAGCCCAATTGGAAATAATTATTTAGCTAGTGGGCTTGAGTAAAATCAAGTAAAGTCTAATTGGGCTCAAATATGTTTGAGACAATTAAAAAGTCCATGGGCCTTGTAAATGTTACAAGCCCATTAGGTTATGCATGCTTGGGAGGTGAAGGGTTGTGGATTACTTTTGATTAAAATAATGCATGGCATGCAACTTTTTGGATCAACTTTTTGCACTACCAAGACAACTCTTCCCTCCCTCATTTTTTGATCACCTTGGCCGAAACTTTAGGACATTTTCTCTCCAAGTTTTTCCTCTTCTTTTCTTCTTCAAGTGTTGAGGAAGAAATATTCTTCTCCTTGAAAAATCCTCTTAATTTTCTAGTGCAAATTAAGAGGGGATTTACCTAGCAAGTGGTGGGCCTAATTTTGAACGAAGGAGAGCTTGTAGACTTGTCATATTTGAAGAGCCAAGTTGTTTACAACTTGGTTGGTGCCATTCATCAATCTCTTGAGATTGATAGGTAAATTCTAAAACACACTATGCATGACATTATTTGGTGTTTGTTGTATTTGCTACACAATATCTTCTTGGTGGCCGAAATTTCTTGATGAAAAATCAAAATTTTTAACTTCCGTTGCGCTTCCGGTCACTGTAACCGATCCCCTTTCAAGGTGTTTGAATGATGTTTCGATTTATATGATTCTCTTCTTCAGTATCATCCTTCAAACTGATATCTGTAAATCGATCAGCTAGCTCAACTGGATCAGTTGGCTAATTATTTAGCACATATTCATCAAATACAACATGTATTGATTCTTCAACATTTAAAGTGCTTTTATTAAACACTCTATAAGCTTTACTAACTGAAGAATATCCAAGAAATATTCCCTCTATAGATTTAGCATCAAAGGCTTTTAAATAATTTTTACAATTATCAAGAATAAAACTTCTGCAGCCGAATATTTTGAAATAAGAGACCACACTTTTTCGTCCATGCCAGATCTCATATGGTGTTTTAACATGATTCTTATTAATCATTGTTCTGTTTTGAGTATAGCATGCAGTGTTTACTGCTTCTGCTCAAAATCTTTGAGAAATACAAAATCAGCCAGCAATGTTTTAGCAGCTTCTTTAAGGGTGCTATTTCGTCTCTCAGCTACATCATTTTGCTGAGGGGTTCTTGCTGTTGAGAGCTCATGCTTGATTCCAGCATTTTCTAAGAATTGTGAAAGATTTTGATTGATGAATTCAGTCCCTCGATCAAATCCAACTGATTTTTCATTTAATAATCTTTTAAAGAGTTTAATCAAGTGTGCAACAGTTTGTTCTTTAGATTTGAGAAAAATAACTCAAGTAAATCTTGAAAAGTCCTCCACAACTACTAAGGTGTATTTCATTCTCCCTAAACTCATGACTGGTATTAGACCAAAGAGATCCATATGCAACATTTCTAAGCATCGGGAGGATGATTTACAACCTCTGTTTTTGAATGAAGATCTTACTTGCTTATCAAACTGACATGCTGAACAAAATTTGTCTTTTGAAAATTCTATTTTGGGCAAGCCAGTTACAAGATCATGATTACTCAGATAGGCAAGAGATCTAAAGTTTAGGTGGTTCAACCTCTTATGCCACAACCAATTTCTAGGATATTTAGAAGTTAATAAACAAACTGTTGTATAAGGTTGATCAGTCCAACTGACTTAGTAAGTATTTACACAACGATTGTCAGTTAGAATGACTTCATTAGTTGAGTCTCTAACTGAACAATTGTGTCTGTCAAACTGAACTGAGAAATTATTGTCCCATTACTGACTGATGTTAATCAAGTAATACTTTAAATTATCAACTAGTAAAACATCTTTGACAATAAAGTTACCATAGATAAGCTTATCCTTACCCACAGTTTTACATTTGGAAGTATCTCCAAAACTGATGTTTGGTCCACTGTATGTGATCAGTTGGGATAGCATACTTGCATCCCCTGTCATATGTCTTGAGCAGCCACTGTCTAAATACCAGGTGGATTCCTCGTTTTTACCCGTAACCTGTAATCACACACAGTATATGATCTTGGTACCCATATTCATTTGGGTCCTAAACCGATTAGTCCTTTAGGAACCCAGATTTGGACCAGTCTAATTGACTTTCCAGTTACTGTGTTCCATATAGTCTTTCTTGACTTTTGGGTATTCAGTATGTGGTGTGAAGAAGAAACAATATGATTTGTACCATTTTTCAACGGACTGTTCTTTTGATACCGTTTCTGAACTGGCATACACTTGTAATAATTTTAATAGCTATTCCTCGAGTACTGACTTTTGTAACTGAGTCGTTTAGGTGACCAGTTTCTTGAATCAGTTGAACTCTCAGGGCTAATCCAATTCCATACCGTTTGGCCTTGTTCTTACTTCCAGTCGATTGAACAGCTTGTTTACTTGATTCTGAAAATTCATTTACCATGGTTGATTTTACAAAGGTAATGTACTTTTCTTTGCTTTCATTCTGTTTATTCTTGGATTTTGGTGTTGGGGAGAAATCATGGGTTTGTGGATGGTGTTGGTTTTATGGATTTAATGGTATGGTTGTTTGATTATTGGGTTATTGATGGTGCAATACATGGTTTATTGTTGTAGGAATTGTACCAAGAGATTAGAATCAAGATTTCCATTGGTTGTAAGTGGAATTCATTTCTTTGTGCTCACATGAATTAGATGTATTGTATTTCAATGGTTTTAACATGCTATTCCCTTCCATTTGATTCTTGTTATGTATTGATACACTTTGTTGTATATTAGAGGCATTTTTATGTCTCAATTTTGTAAAAGGGAATGCAAGAGAATAGAGTATTCAAAGTGTTTGATTTAATGCCAAAGAGAGAGTTCAAATTGATTTATTGGATTGATAAAGAAATAGTAAGAGATTGCATGCAATTAGTTGATCAACGACCATAGGCTTATATCCCAACAGAGTATCGATTTATATCGATGGGATATAGGTACAGAGACAGAGATACTATTTAGATGTCAATCCATCAGAGAAAAGAGAAATACCATCGTTATTGTTATTCATGCTATGATATTTATGTTTCAAAGTTGATGGTATTTAATGTTTTACAGAGTATGATATGTGCACATTGTTATGTAAGAGTTCCACTTGCTGAGTTTTATACTCATTTCAGTTATTCATGTGATACAGATAAGAGTAACGGGCCAGGACGTTGATTGGAGCCGAGGTCATATGCATAGAAGAGGGAAGGAAGAAGGATATTTTGTTAGCATTTTTGACATAATCAAAAACGATATTTTGTATTTTGATTGATTGATCATGTATACACTTTTGATTGTAAATGTTTTATGTCAAGAGAATTTTAAATCCTTCCTCCCTCTAAGTAAAATTTTTAGTGTTCCGCTGTTATTTTATTAAAATCGGTCAGAGGTGTTACAGTTCTTTCGATCTCCGGATAAAAAATGAGCAAGTCAGGGTTTTGCGATCTTAGCATGCACTGTCAAAACAGAAAAGATTATAAATTAACAAAATAAATATATAAAATAAAACCAAAATTAAAGTCAAAACTACTTACTAACGATATTAATATGCAATTAAATAGTTTACTCCCCGGCAACGGCACCAAAAACTTGTTGCGTATTTTCACTACCGCAAATGTACGGTGTCAAGTTTTAATACGGGTTTGAGTACAGATATCGATCTCACGAGGAGTAATTATTTAAAACTGTATATTAAGTACCATAATTAACATAGTTCAACTTTATTTAGAAAATTCCAATAGATAGTTGATAATCAATTCAAAACAAATAACGAATCCTATTAATATTTAGCACGCAGTTGAAATTCAATGAGTAGATCAATCTAGAGAGATGATTTAGTCTGGTCTCCCTTATGCTAAATTAAAATTGACTAACATGTTATTAAATTGCATCATGTTTACTAACCAAGAACTCGTAATGTGAGGCCCGGGGCCGAAGAGGGCGGGGGGTGATCGCCGGTGCCATCAGTTGCACGGACAATGAGCGGCTCCTGGCAGGCTTCTAGGTGAAGGGAACATGAATGAACCGAACCCACACGGGAATGAGAGGGATTCCGAGACTGTTCAATGTAATGGACTGTACAGTTGAAGAGGGCTTAAAAGATTTGATTTGTACTACTCATATCACGAAGGTGCATCTTCTTTTCGGTAGCTCATCACATAAGAACTCCAAAGTTAAGCGTGCTTGACTTGGGGCAATTTTGGGATGGGTGACCTCCTGGGAAGTTTCCCAGGGTGCGTGTGAGTGAGGACATAAGCACGCTGGAAAGACTCGTCTTGATACAGTGAGGACAGTCGTCGAATCTGGGCGTTACAAGTGGTATCAGAGCCAGCCTCTCTTAGTACGGTGTGGTTCGGGGACGAACCAAGCGGAAGCTGGTGGGCATGTGAGGCCCGGGGCCGAAGAGGGCGGGGGGTGATCGCCGGTGCCATCAGTTGCACGGAAAATGAGCGGCTCCTGGCAGGCTTCTAGGTGAAGGGAACATGAATGAACCGAACCCACACGGGAATGAGAGGGATTCCGAGACTGTTCAATGTAATGGACTGTACAGTTGAAGAGGGCTTAAAAGATTTGATTTGTACTACTCATATCACGAAGGTACATCTTCTTTTCGGTAGCTCATCACATAAGAACTCCAAAGTTAAGCTTGCTTGACTTGGGGCAATTTTTGGATGGGTGACCTCCTGGGAAGTTTCCCAGGGTGCGTGTGAGTGAGGACATAAGCACGCTGGAAAGACTCGTCTTGATACAGTGAGGACAGTCGACGAATCTGGGGCGTTACACGTAATTTTCCTATTCCTTTTTTTAAGTGATAAATAGAACTGTATTACCTACTACCGATTTTAATACGTCTATTCAAAATCACGTAACACGTAATAAATGCAAACAAGGTTCTTTTTATGAATTCGCCAGAGTTATACGTCTATTGCACGTTATAAACTTCTGACAATGTGATTTCTCCTGTCCTAATTTCAATCCCCTCTCTCGAGTGTTAGATCTTAATTATTTGATCAATCGAATTATGTCTAGTAATCCAATAGAATTAAGAACAAGAAATCACAAATAAACACGATGAATTAATTCAATGAAAATTCGAAACATCAATAACATAGGTTCAACCAAGACTACGTCAATCTCTAGAAAATAAAATTAGTTCATACTCGAATCTAAATCAATACAAAACCTGTTTGTAATCATTAAAAACGTAAAAGTAAAGAACCGAATTAGAAACGTGTCGAAGAGAGATGAAAGTGTGTCTCGGTGTCTGGATTAAGCCGCTTCTGTCTCCGTTCTCCACGCTCCGTCTTCCGTGCGCTCTAGCTTTTTGCTCTCCTTTTTTCTCGTATGTCAGCCCCCAATTCTCTTTTTTTATTCCTCCCTTATAAAGCCATCGTCAAAACCTAAGAAGTTTGGAAATCGCGTCGCACGCATATGCGCGCCCTAAACTCGCGCATATGCGCGGGTCCTTCTGTACATGAGCTTCTTCTCTCGCGCATATGCGTGCCCAAGCTCCGCACATATGCGCAAGACTCTTTGTTTTGTGTGTCTTGAGTATGCGCACCTTGAGTGGACCATATGCGCCAGGTCCTCTGTTGTGTTTTGTCTTCGGTGTATCTCTCGCGCATATGCGCGCCTCTGAGCTGCGCATATGCGCGTGTCTGGCTATTGCAAAGTTGGGCCATGCTCACGATTTTCTTCTAAATGTCATTTTTGCTCCTTCTCACGCTCATGCAGTAGCCTTACCTAGATTCCTGCAAGCACGTCAAAAATAACAAAAGACGCATAATTTCGTCACTGAAAACAAACAATCTATATGAATTATAAGAATAATTTAAGTGCACAAAATGCAATTATCAATTGGTTGAGACCAAGCAATCTTCTTGATCTATCTCTATAGATCTGTATTCTCAATATAAAAGATCCTTCACAAAGTCCTGCATCGTGAACTTACTCGCTAACAATATTTTAGTTGATTGCATCATCCCTACATCATTCCCAATGAGTATAATGTCATCAACATAAAGCACCAGGAATTTCACATCACTCCCACTAAACTTCTTATACACACAGGGTTTCTCAGGATTCTTAGTAAAACCAAACTCTTTGATTGTACTATCGAATATGGGGTTCCAACTCTTAGATGCCTGCTTTAGACCATAAATAGATCTTTGAAGTTTTCATACCATATGCTCACTTCCGATAGATGTAAACCTTTCAGGTTGAGATATATAAATCTCTTCCTTAATATCCACATTAAGAAAGGTACATCCATCTGTCATATCTCATAGTCATACCATGCAGCTATAGCTAGCAATATCCTTTTATAGACTTGAACATTGCAAATGGAGAAAAGTTTTCTTCAAAGTCAACTTCTTGTCTTTGAGTATAGCCTTTTGCCAATCGCGTCTTGAAGGTCAATACCTTCATGTCCGCCCCAAGTTTCCTCTTGTAAATTCACTTACACCTTACAGGAACATTTCTCTCAGGTTGATCCAAAATATTCCACACTTGGTTGAAATGCATGGAATTCATCTCAGATTCCATTGCTTCAAGCCACTTGGATGAATCGGCATCAGATAACGCTTCCTTGAAGGTTATTGGATCACATACATTGTTAGGCTCATCATGGCCCTCTTCAAGAAGCAGACCATACCTCATAGGTGGTCTCGAGACTCTCTCGGATCTTCTAAGAGCTTGTATCTCCTATCTTGGCTCTTCGAGTGGGGGTTCTACAATTGTGGTTGTCTCTCGAACCTCTTCGAGTTCTATCATCTCCCTTTTTCTATCCAATAGAAATTATTTTTCCAAAAAAGATACATTCCTAGAAACAAACATCTTTGTTTCTTGTGGATGATAGAAATAATATCCAACTCAATTCCTTGGATATCCCACAAAGTAACATAAAATGGATCGACTATCCAATTTATCTCTCACATCCCCATATTATAAGATAAGAATATTTGAGAGGCTTGTCCATCCATATCTCATATGATGTCTTATCAACTGCCTTTGAATGGACATTGTTCAACAACAGTGCTGCTGTCTCAAGCGCATTTCCCCAAAAGGATGGCAGCAACTCCGTGAACCCATCATAGACCGAACCATGTCCATCAAAGTCTGGTTACGACGCTCCGAAACACCATTCAACTGCAGTGTAGCAGGCGAAGTCCACTACGAGAGAATCTCATTTTCCCTAAGATACTCTTAGAACTCGGCACTCAAGTAATCACCACCTCGATCCGATCGAAGTGACTTGATGCTTTGTCCCAACTGTTTTTTTACTTCATTTCTGAATTCTTTGAACCTTTCAAAGGCTTCAGATTTGCATTTCATCAAATACACATACCCATACCTCGAAAGGTCATCGGTAAAGGTGATGAAGTAGGCATGTCCATACTTAGTGGTGATGCACACATTGGTATGGATCAAATCCAATAATCCTTTGGCTCGTTCTACGTGGCCCTTAAAGGAAATTTTGGTCATCTTTCCTTTTAGACTGAATTCACAAGTCGTGAGAGAAATAATATCAGACATATCAAACATGCCTCCTCCCACTAGTTTGTTCATCCTTCTTATGGAAATATGTCCTAATCGAGCATGCCATAATTATGCCGAATTTAGAGTATCTTGTTTTCGCTTTTTTGTTGTTGTTATTGTTTGTACATTGTTTATTGGAATATCATTCAAATTTAAGTTATAGAGATCGTTTTCAAGTTCTCCTGTACCAATCAAACATTCATTCTTGTAGATGTTGCAAACACCTTTGCTAAATAAACAAGAATATCCATCTTTATCAAACAAATAAATGGAAACAATGGTTTTTTTACAAAATCAGGCACAAACAAAACATCTCTTAAACTAACTTAAAATCATTGTTCAAAAGCAAGTAAACATCTCCAATATCCTTGGAAGCAACTCTTGCTCCATTGCCCATCCTCAAGAAGGTCTCACCATCCCTAAGTCTCCTACTTCTTCCCATCACCTGCAAATCATTACAGAGATGTGAGCTACATCCGGTATCTAATACCCAGGAAGTAGAGTTAATTGAATTGTTTACTTCAATATTGTATATACCATTTTCGGAACCTTTCAGGACAAGATATTCCCTGTAGTTACGCCTCTAATGTCAAGGCTTCTTGCATTGATGACAGGCATCAGCAGTCCTGTCAGTCTTAACTATTGTGGCTGACATAACGGGATTCAAAGCTTGCCTCTTCAAGGGCACATTCTTCTTGGGACGTTGGAAAGAACGCTTATTTCACTTCCCATGTTGACCAGTCTTCGTATCAAATGTAGAACTCACATAAAGAACCAACTTCTCTTTCTTTTTGGTGGACTCAAAGGTAACAAGTATATTTGCCAACTCCTCAAGGGTAGGCTCCAGCTTGTTCATGTTTAAATTCAACACAAAATGATCAAACGAGCTAGGCAGAAACAAGAGCAACACGTCAGTGGCCAACTCCGAAGCCAACTTAAGATCCATGCCAACGAGTTTGTCAACAAGCCCAATCATCTTTAGGCCATGCTCATGGGCCGAGGCCCCTTGACGGTAGCATGCCTAAGAGATCGTGTTTGCTCACCAAAGAGCTCTTTGAGATGCAAATGATTGTCAGCAGCACTCTTTGCATCCTCAAAACGCCTCTACAGCTTATTATTCATAGAAGCCTGCATATTGCATTTGGCTTTCAAGTCATGGTCACACCAATCCTTGTGAGTCTGCAATTCCTCATGAGTGCAACTAGTCGGAGCCTCAACAGGGGGCGACTTAGTCACTGTATATGCTATCCTTTCCGAATTCAAGAAGATTTTTAGGTTTCTTAGCCAATTGAGGTAATTAGGTTCAGTTAAAATGTGTTTGACGAGTATTGCAGATAACGGATTGCTAATCGTAGACATTGTCAAATTTGTATTGAAAAGTAAAAACAGATAAATGTTAATGATTATTTTAATATATTTAGTAAGATATAAAGTATGGACTTTTTCTTCATAAATTTTCACTCCCACTGTTTTGACATTTTTCACTACCCTCTAGTGAAAACGAGAAACTTCTTTCCTCAATAGGTATGTAAGGTCCAATTAGCAAATTATCATCCGGAATAATATCAGCCAATCATAATTTTTAAAAGGTAGTTTCCAATTGCATCTCCATGCAATCCTTTACGTAAATCTTTGTCTCACGTTTGATTAGGACCCAATAAAATGACTTCATTAATCTTTACGTGTCAAGCCTTACCCATCGATATTGAACAATAATGGACGGTCGCCATAAGTTCACTTAATAATATGAGCCAAAATCATGGGAGTTCAACGTAATTAACATCAACATGTCAATGGATGTCACAGCTTTCGGGCGTCCAGGGCTCCCCCAATAATATGAGCTGAGCCCCGAGCACGGGTAGCGTTCATCATTCACCCATTGTCGACTAAAGACATGGAAATTATAAACACCTTTATAATTCCCTTTTTCAGGTTTGATATTAATTTTGAATCTTATTCAAAAATGACGATTTTTTAGTTTTGAAAGGTCTCATCATTAATTTTATTTAAAAGCTCGCCATGTTTGATCGTATGTTTACCGGATTCATGCAACTTTGTTATTATCATAATAATAACGCACATACTCATTATTTATAATACATCATGCATATATTATAAACATTAAACTAAACAAGGATGATCAATCGCCCCAAAAGCTAATGGCCCGTGAACATGGACCTATGTCCAATCCTAAAGAATGCATGGGATGCAAATGCATAATTACATAAGCCTCCAATATTTATGTGTCTTTGATCTTTATAATCATCACGGCCCACCATCTTCCAATCTTGATCTTCCACTATTCTAATATTTACAAATAAATATCCATGACAAATAGGTATACATCTCACAGGGTGGAAACATGCTATAAACAAAGCCCACTTATAAATTGATAATTATTACAATCATTCAACACAAAAATATCCTAGCATACACCTAGCAAATTGGACTTGGGCTTTTGATCATCCTTCATGCATAATATCACATACCATACACCATCAATTATTTATCATAATAACAAATTGATTCAATATTATATATCTTGATCCAGTCACTAACCGCCACGATTATAAAATAAATAACAAATGTAAACAATCTCCTTTGTTTACTTTCTAATTAATTTATTTATAACCGAATTTCTTGTAAATCACCATTTACCACAAATATTTAAAGTCCAACTTCAATTATTTATTTTATGAGAAAAAATATACAAATTTTGTATATTTAAAATTAAGGGCCCAATAAGACATTTTTCACCAAAAATATTTTGGAACATTTAAATTTCACAAATTATGTTGACCATCTAATGGCCCAACAACTCAAGGTCTATGACACTTTGATAGTCCAAAACATTTTTTGAAACCCCAGCCGTCATCATCGTTGGCGTAGCTCCGTCTCCAGTTTATGGCAAAATAAAAAAAATTCTTTTTAATAAAATGAGGGGGGGTTGCCCTTGATTCCCCAAATGGGCAGCAACATGATGCCCGAAATTCCCCCCAAAAATGGCATCGATTTGTTGTAACGATTTTATATCATGCGATTTTATATCATGCGGTTAGAAATAGTGCGCAACGGAATTTTCAAAAATCATATTTTCATAACAAGAAAAACGAGCACCCGACATAGTGTGTAGCGAATACAAAAATAAACACAAATGTCACACATAGTGTGTTTAGAATTTCTTACATATCAATCACAAAGATTGATGTTTTGACTCGAACTAAGTTGTAAAAAATTTCGCTCTTGATGGTAGACAATCTACAAGCTATCCAAGTGCACTCCTTGCTCAAATTCTTTCAAATTAGGTCCACCACTAACAAGGAAGATCCCTTCTAATTTTGCACTAGAAAAATTATAAGATTTTTCTCTGAGAAGAGTATGTTTTCATCAACAATTGAAGGATAAAAAATGAGAGGAAGAATAAATGAAAATTTCGGCCATCACTAGCTTGAGGAGAGAAGGAAAAAGTTTCTTGGTGTATGGAAAAGTCAAAAGTGCATGAGCATGCCATGCCTTGTTTGTTAAAAAGTTGTCTCAAACCCTTCACCTCCCAAACATGCAATTTTATTTGGGTTTATAACAATTACAAAGCCAATGAACTTTTATTTAAATATCTCAAACACATTTGAGACCATTTAAATTTTACCTGATTTTACTCAAGCCCACTAGTTGAATAATTTTGGGGACCCGAACTTAATTCACTTCTTAATCACTTTCTGGGAATAATTAATCAATTAAAATAAACAGGGTCTAAATTTTTTTTTTTTAAAATACGAGAGTATGCAGCATATGAAATAAATCTTATTTCATTTACAAGATCACTATTTAGATCTAAGTACAAGTTCTGTACAACCATAAACCATCATAACTATTGTTTCTTCACTACATATTAGGTGATATAACAGATATACTCCTAAGTCCGGATCTCCACGCTAACTGTCTTCTCTCATCCTCTTCTTGACCCTGATCCAGCCCCACCTGTTGTCATGCACACATACAAAACAAGACAACAGCCGGATAACTTCGGTGAGAATAAATCCTAGTATAAACAATGTAAACATGCAATCATATCGAAACATATACAAAAGCATATAACAGTTATCATTAACATGTAGCAAATCAACAAACATGAATGATATAAAACTGTAGATCAACTAGTCATCACAGACTCGACTCAAACAACGCGTCGTCTCAGACTCGACTCAACTCTAACCTAGGGATCCCAATGTCTGGATATTGATAATTATATCGAATCTCAGTCGATAGGAATGAATCAACCCTAAACGGCATCGATATAATTCATATATCCATGTCTGGCCGAAACAGCCGCAGAATTGACGAATCAGTCAAGAATTAAGCGAATCAGCTAATAACTAGACGAATCAGCCAGTAATTAAGCGAATCAGCCAAAGTTTAGACGAATCAGTCGATAACTAGATGAATCAGCCAATAACCAGATGAATCAGTCGGTGACTAGGCGAATCAGCCAATGACTAAGTGAATCAATAGTCAATACATGCAGTGGCTATAAATCAATAGACTACAAACATCAATCTCATCAATTACAAATATCAATTCAATAAACTAAGTATGTGATTTAGGGAGACTCGAGTCAAACCTCACTCGAGTTGTGCAATCCCAACTCAACATTAATTTATACCTGTCTTTCTGATACTCTTACTCTGTCGAAGTCTCGAACTCAAAGCCTGACAATATCTATCTGGCGATAACAATATCGAGGAGTATAATATCAATACATTACTCCAATCAAATCTGTTATGCACAATACTCAATCTAATTCACTATCGACGGCATAACGGTACAATATCGATATACCCAACAATACCCTATTAGTCAGATATCACTTCCAATATCTCATAATCGATAACAATTCAATTCTGATATCAATCCCAATCCAAAACTACTCCGAAAATCATAACAATTCTGTACGGTATCCGTTCTTCAACCCGGTTTCGATTATACAATGTCTAACATGACAATAACATCATATATGAATCATATCAGATTCTGACAATACCATAATTTCAAAACATATTAAACGTAGCAAAACTTACGTCCAGTTGTAGCCTATGTTGATAGTAACACAGTATCGAAGTCAGATTCAAAATCGGATAGATGGATTTCTCACAAAAGGCGTAAGGATTTTCAACCCTTTTTCAGAAACCTTTTTCTCGATTCTTTTCTTCTGAAGGGGGAAGGATTCGTGTATATATATATATATACATCCACGTACATGCAAGAGGACGTGTGGCTCATTCCGCCTATTACACGTCTCGCGCTCGGGCGGTCATGAATTTCCGCTCGGGCGCTTGCTCGGCGCTCAGGCGGTTAATCTTTACCGCTCGGGCGCGGAACTTTCTGTCTTGAACATCTCCTGGCGCTCGGGCTGTAATATTCTACCGCTCGGGCGCCAAACATTCTGTCCAACTCATGGTGCATTGGCGCTCGGACGGTTCTTTTCCAACGCTCGGGCGCGAGATGTTCGGTCCAACATCTTGAGATGTTCGGTTCAACATCTTGGCGCCAGATGTTCGGTCCAACATCTTGGCTTATACTGTAACGATGCCCTGCTTCTTCATTTGAGTTCCTATAACCTCACTTCTGTCAATTAATCAACGTCTGATTACAGTAATTAAGTCTCGAGCATTACAATAATTCTATCTGATTGGGCTCTACAAGACCCAATATTATTTAATTAATTCAACACTTGAATTAAATTATTTATTTGGACTCCTCTAGGTCCACTAGCGTTTAATTAATTCAGCACTTGAATTAATTTAATTTAGTCTATGATAATGTTTTAGAAAATCACAATTTTCAAATACATTATTTATTTGAATCATCTTTTAATTTAGGAAAATTTCCTCAAATTAAAAGTTACATTTTCCATAATCTGTTTATAGAAGTCATACTTCAATTTTTGTTTACGCTTATAAACTCCTTTATAAGCCGTTCAACACATTGAACTAATTTCCTTCTCAACGGGTTCTAGAAAGTTAGCACTTGTGTGACCCTCAATGGTTCAATTATACAACTAGCCATGGGTTCATATCTCAATGTGATTCGTGACTAAACATGTCCTTATATGAGCAACCACAGTTGCTCCATTCTTACTTATCAAATCCTTGATAATAAGAACATCAGAACTCAAGTCTGATAGTACCAACCATTAATGTTAAACGACTAGCAGCATCGCTTACATGATTCCCCAGGTATCAAATGATAGTGCCTGCAAGAATCAATCCATTATGGTTAGTGTACCGTACGGTCCCATCATCTCATATATCCCGACCGATTCAATAACTATTGGTATATCCAGAGTTGTCAAAGAATCGATACTATGTGTCATGTCGTAGTTGTATAGATGGTGTAATCTAAGAAACATCTTTCTTAATTACCACCAATACTCTGACCAGAGATTTCAAACTACATACACATGAGATCACATAAGATATTCATACCCGAAGATAAGCTGTGAGTCCCCGACTACAATGCATAGACTCCAATATTTTTCAACAGAACACCCAACCTTGATACCTTATGACCCCATATGAGTCGGTAAACAAGTCAAAGTGCAATGCTAGTGAAAAGTCTGCTATTCATTTTGCTTAAAAAGTACTAGAAATTTTTTTTCTCTTACTAAATCGGCCGAATACATATATATGAACTTTTAAAATACCTTGTACCATTTTTAAAAATAAACATCCAACCAACATTTAAAAATACAAAGGTAAATAGTTTAAATCACCAAACATTTTATCAAACCTAAAAAGCAATAAATTTGAAAAGCATCATCCTCTCATAAACCACTCAAAATGCATAAATAAAAAGTCTTAAAAATCTTTTAGCATAATCATAAACATAAATCATAAGTGCGGAAAATAGAAGCGCTGGTCCTCGGGTCATGTGCACCTCCAGTCCAGTCAAATCAGGCATCCAAGCCTCTCTCCACATTATTATCATACTTACCTGCATCAATCACACCTAGTGAGTCTAAAGACCCAACACATCATATTTTTGAAACCAAATAATATGTATAAAACCACAAGCAACAATGAAAAATACTTTTATTAAAATATCGTTTTCATCATGATGCCTAAACTTTTAACATAAACATTTTCATATCATCTTCAACATATTCATATACATATTATCATCAACATATATGTATTCTTTTTTTCCTTTTCGTTGAATTCAGATCGTTAATTGTGACTTTCGTGTTCATTTACGTCTACGTGTTGGGCGATGGATCCATCTACATGTAACCACAGTACTGAGTGGCAGGGACATCAGCAATACTCTCACCGGTCAACTGAGCCCTAGCCTTATGTATTAACATATCATCGTATACATATTCGTATCCACAGAAACACTATCGTCGAGCTCCCACTAGGACCATAATCCTCACGATATTTCCAACATATCATCGTATTAGTCATAATTAATTCACTTCCTTCAACATTTCATATTCTCATCACTTTATAAAATTTAAACATGCATATAACGTTTTTCTTTTAAACCAAGCATGCAAGATGTCTTTTAAATATTCACGTTAAATCATGAAATGCATAAACATTTTGAAAATAACATTTTAACATATATATATCCATGAACATTTAAAATAATCATATTAACATATAAAACAGCAATCATAGCACTGCCATTACGTTTACTAAATTTTCGGGTGTAAACTTACCGTTTTACCCCTAGACGTAAAATTTCACGTTTTTTGACTTTTTATTAATTTTATTGACTCTAACATGTTCCAAATAATTATTTAAGCCTAAATTAAAATTTCCATATTTTTATTTAGCATTATTACTAGGCTTTTTAATTACTTCGTAATTAGTCGTTTTGAGGGCGGTTTAATCCCGAAAAATTCCAAACTTTAATATAAAATTCTTAAATTTAAAAATTAGACATTTTACATTATTTGCCTGTGATTTCGGGGACGAAATCGTATCTTAGGGGGGGAGAAATGTAAGGCCCGAGATTTTAGCTTAATACTTTTGAGTTATCATGTATTATGAATAAGGGAATAAAAGAACAGACACGGAGAAGCGACATTGCAATTTGGGTTTAGTTGCAAAGTATAGTGTTGGAGTAGAAAGATCAGTGCACCCGCGCTTTAAAAGCTACAGCACCCGCGGTGTTGGGACAGTGAGGGCAGCGCAACCGCGGTAAAATAGTCAGCGCACCCGCGGTCGTTCTTCATAAATTATTGAAGTGATCCAGTATGCTCAGCACACCCGCGGTGCAGAGTGACCGCACCCGCGGTGTGACGTGCAGCATGAACACGAAGCCACGTTTCTTGAGCCATGCATAATATATATTACCAATTTCGTTCCTTCATTCAGATTCAGCAGAAAGGAAGAACAGAAGCTCCAAGTTCTTAGGTACTAGATTTGTGATTACGAGAAATCCGCCGGTCAGATTTTAAATCCGAGCTCAGTACCGAGTTCCTAGCGACGACAGCTACAACAGGACGTAAGTTTTATTGAATTCTGCTATCATTTGAAATTATGATATTGGGGGAATTGTGATTTGACTGATATATTGTGTTCTGGGTATACTGATTAGTACATAACTGAAGACAGATCGAAGAACGGGCTGTGTATGTAATTGTTACGATTTTTTTTGAAGTAATATGATCGAGATTGTACAGATTTGATATCATGACCTGTTCTTATTGAAGATTATGATTCCTATTGATATCGATTATAAATTATGGTATTATTTCTATGATGTTGAGATTGACGGGGCGATCAAGACTGTATTATTATGCCATCGAAACATCAGTAGATTGGTTGTGATCAGATTCAGTATTGATTGAGATTGTATCATGATATCGTTGATATGGATCAGATTATGTTTGATTTGAGTATTGATTGGAACAAGTTTTGAATTGAGGTATACATTGATACAGTATATTCGATATTGTCATTTTAGATTTGATATGGACAGATTTGACTTCGGGACTTCGACTTCGTCAGATCGAGAAGACAAAGGTATAAGTCAATGTGGTATTGGGAGATCGACTCAAGTGGGATATACTTAAGTTTCCCTAAATCACATACTTATTGTTATTATATGCTTTGATTTTATTTGATATGCTTGTTCTATTGATTTATAGAAAGCACGTATTAGATGAGTATAAGACGAGTGATCTTGTGACAGAAGTGCCTGATAGTGGTGGGATCGCCACGGGCACATTGCACGATGTCACAGGATAGTGAATTGGCGATAGTGCAAAAGTCTGTGACGGATAGATCAAGACACTGGATGTTCGGTTATATCGACGTGGATAGAATTGAAGTTTCTTCTATTACTATTGGTCGATATAGGAATACCAACATCTGGAAACCGGGATCCCTAGACTAGGATTGAGTCTAGTATGAGCCATGGAGTCATGAGTATGATTTACGATTTCATATTGATTATGTTTCGGATTTGATACATGTTACTGATATTTGTTACATGCTGTTACATTGTTATATGATTGCATGTTTAATTGATTTATACTATGATTTTATTCTCACCGGAGTTATCCGGCTGTTGTCGTTTTTGTATGTGTGCATGACAACAGGTGGGACAGGTTTAGGGTCGAGGAGATGAAGATAGATCGTGATTAAAGTGGAGACTACGGACTTGGATTAGAGATAGGGTTTGGACACTTGACATTTAGTTGTTGAACCTTAGTTGAATGATTGTATATATATTACAAGACTTGTACTTTAATACAGATATGTATATTAGATTGAATCCCATTACATTCCGCATAAAAAAATAAAATAAAATAAAATTAGACCCTGTTTATTATAATTGATTAAATTGTCCTAATGATGATTAAGAGTATGATTAGCGTCCGGGTCCCCACATTACTGATCACCAGAGCCTCAAGTACATTTTCACCCAAAAGGAATTAAACATGAGGCAAAGAAAGTGGATGCAACTTCTCAAGTACTATGATTTGTCAATCAATTACCATCCGGGTAAGGAAAATAAAGTGGCAGATGCGTTGAGCCGGAGGAACCCTGGGAAGGTTAACTTATCTTCACTATCAGTACAACCAGGTCTCCGAGAGACCATCAAATTGAAGCAGAGTCAAGACACCTCCATCCTTAAAATTAAAGAACAAATCCAAGAAGGAAAAGTTCTAGAATTTCAAATTGATGATAATGGGATACTCTGGATGAAAGGACGATTGTATGTGCCAAACGTCGATTGAATTCGAGAAGAGGTAATGGCCGAGGCACATAAATCGAGATTTTCGGTACATCCAGGGAGTACTAAAATGTACAGAGATTTAAAAAAATAATTACTGGTGGAACGGAATAAAGAAAGACGTGGATGTCTTTGTTTCCAAGTGCCTAACCTGCCAACAAGTCAAGGCAGAGCATCAACGACCTGGAGGACTTTTACAGCCATTGGAAATACTACCATGGAAGTGGGATAATATCTTCATGGACTTTGTAGTCGGGCTACCAAAAATCAAGACAAAGTCATGATGGAATCTGGGTAATCATTGACAAATTGACTAAGTCTGCACATTTCTTACCGGTGCGGATGACTTACAACCTGGATAAGCTCGCTACCTTGTATATGGACAACATAGTGAGGCTACACGGAGTCCCGACAAGTATACTGTCTGACAGAGATCCAAGATTTGTATCAAGATTTCGGAAAAGTTTCCAAAAGGCTATGGGGACCAAGGTTACTCTCAGCACGGCCTATCATCCTCAGACAGATGGCCAAACCGAAAGGACAATTCAAACCCTCGAGGATATGCTGAGGCATGTGCACTGGATTTTTCAGGAAATTGGAGTGAACAGTTACCCCTTATAGAATTCACCTATAACAACAGCTATCACAGTAGCATCGAGATGGCTCCGTATGAAGCTTTGTATGGTAGAAAATGTAGGTCGCCTCTATATTGGGACGTATTCGGAGAAAAGGCTATTACTGGACCAGAGCTTGTTCAATTAATTATTGATAAGGTCGCTATAATCAAAGAAAGGCTTAAGACCGCCCAAGATAGACAAAAGAGCTGGGCCGATTTGAAGAGAAGACCGTTGGAATTGGAGATTGGTGAAAAGGCTTATGTCAAGGTCTCTCCTATGAAGGGAGTAGTTCGGTTCAGTATGTCCGGAAAGTTAAACCCAAGGTATGTGGGACCGTTCGAGATACTCGAGAAGGTGGGAACATTAGCCTACCGACTGGCTTTACCACCTGATATGTCCAGGATACATAACACATTCCACATCTCGCAACTGAGAAATTATGTCCCAGATCCGAGTCATGTACTCAAAGTTGCACGATTGATGATTGAAGGAAACCTCAATGAAGAACTCAAATACGAAGAAGTCCTTATCCGAATAGTGGACGCAAAATACCAAGTGTTGAGGCATCGAACAATCCCATACGTCAAAGTGCAGTGGTCAAATCATACCGAGAGAGAGGCCACTTGGGAGCTTGAAGAGAAAATGCGCTCACAATACCTTTATTTGTTCACAAGCTCCAGCTGATCCAAGTTTCGAGGACGGAACTTTCCATAAGGAGGGAGGGATGTGAGAACCCGGGATTTTCCGATCCGAAGCAAATCATGTAGGAAGATTCGAACTTCAAATTTAACCTAAACTAAGCTTAACCACTTTCATTCTAACTAGATAACCTGAATTTTAACTTAGATTTCATCAACTTTAACTCGAGGAAGTAACTTCAAAGCTCGGGGATTAGCTCAACAGGAGGCTGAGCTGCAAATAACCGCATCAATCGAAGTATTTTCACGGGAAGAGTAAAATCCCAGCTCAAGGACTCGATCCTTCAGCTCAAAGAAGCTCGACCAAACTTGTCCTAACAAGACCAAAAAAGGGAGCTATAAGTTAAGCCAAGAGTTTCGACAAGTTAAATATGCAGGAAATAACCTTTGCATTAACCCATGAAGGAGCTGCAGGAGGAGCTAAGAGCTAGGACATCTTTATTATGCAAAGAATGACCCTTGATGCTTGGCATCCCTTTGACCACATTGATGGCTACATTGAAGGCTTGGCTTGGAGCACAAGTTGGCGTCCAAAGGGCTAGGTGAAGGGGCATGGTTGGCCTATAAATACTACATAAAGTTTGAAGGAAAATTGTTCCAAAAATAAGCATAAAATTCGGCGCCCCCCTACTCAAATCTCTCCAAGTTTCTGCTAGGCAAGGCAAGGAAGAAGAAGGAAAATTCGTGCAGTCCGGAGTTGCAATCCTGCGTCAAAGTGCTGCCCGATTTTCGACAAGAAACTTTCTACAAAAATCAGTAAGTGGGCTTTTGTTAAATAAGTTGGTTGTATTTTTAAACTTTGATATAACTAATGAGACATGCATGTTGGTGTGTCCCTTTTTTGAAAATATTAGTATGTTCTGTTTAAAATTTCGATCGATTATGTGTTCTCTTCTATGCTTCAAAATCTTTGGTTCCGCTGTGTCTGTATGAAAACTCTGAAATCTGAAAATATGAAAAGTTCTGTCTGTTACTTCTGAATTCTGTTGCACTGTTCCGATTCGAATTTGAAATGGGACGAGAATTGTAGTTCTGTTCTAGCCCCCATTGGTGGGTATAAAACCATGTTCTGGCCTCATCCCTTAGAGGACTAACATATTGGGGACAATTTGACCATGGAAATGAGAGGAGTAACAGTGTTGTGTCCGTTTGATTTGATCTGTTTCTGAATTGCTCTGAATCCTCTGATAAATTCTATCATTTATTCGATTCGCTACTGTCATGATAAGTTAAGAATATTAAGTTTTGAAAGTTTGTTAAAAAGACGTTTTAAGAAAACTAAGTTCTATATGTATCTTTGGAATCGATCAACCCCCACTTGCTGAGTGTTTCCCAAAACACTCACCCCTTACAAATTTCAGATAAAAGTGAAGAGCAAGAAGCGTTCTGGGGATGGTGATCAGATTTAAGATTGGAAAAATCGAGAATTGTACTCCTTTTCTTTTGACTAGCGTCTGTAAACTCTGATGTAAAAGCTTATTCTTTTGTCATTGTAAGACAATATTCTATTTATGGAAAAGACTGGTTTGATTTGATACGAGGCTTTATTGTTTTCAATATAATTGCTAAACAATGTCGGATGTCACCGACGCTTCGAACACAGCGCGTGATATTCCCGGTTCGACATTGATTTATACATTTCTTTTCGTAGATCAATCTGACGAAGTCGAAGTCTCGAATTCGAATCTGTCAATACTCAATCTGACAATGACAATATTGAGGAGTACAATATCAATATACAACTGAATCTATACTGGATATAATCAGAACTCAATCTAATTCTGTTTCAACGGCAAAATGGCACAATCTCTATATAACCAGCAATACAAATCAACATATATCAATCTCAACTCATAATCAATAAATAAACATAATCTGATATCAAATCTGTATAATGTCAATCAAATTCTATCTGAAAATGATAACAAATTCATACAGTATCCGTTCTTCGATCTAGTTTCGATTATACAATGACAACAATCTCAAGAACACATAATATCAGTCATATCAGGATTTCTTCCATATCATATTTTCAAATCATATCAAAACATAAGAAAACTTACGTCCAGTTGAAGCTCTTGTCAATAGGAACACAGTACAGAAGTCGGATTGAAAATCAGACGGTTGGATTTGGCACAAACCGGATTCCAAAATATGAAAGCTTGAAGATTCTCGGAAGCTTTCCTCGGCCTTCTCTCTGAAATTCTGAAGGAATAAGGATGCATTATATTCGCATGGTAAAGTACATGTGGCTTCATCTTCGTGCAGCACATCTCGCGCATATGCGCGAGACCAGTAGGTCTCGGCAATCAAGCTTTCCTCTGCTCGCGCATATGTGCGTCCTCTCCCGACGCATATGCGCGAGGTTCTATGCCATACTCGCGCATATGCGCGGGTCTTGTCGTGCATATGCGCGAGGTTCTTTGCCTACCTCGCACATATGCGCCCTGCTCGGTCGCGCATATGCGCGGGGGGTTCAGTCCTCGCAAATAATTCAGTTTTCTTTTGTCCTTCCCGGTCTGATCCTTTCCGTCTATAATCACACCAATTCATAATCAATAATCTCATACTAACATAATAAAAATCTCGGGCGTTACAGTTATCATGGACACGCGAGCACCTGGATTATGTGCATGATTTTAATCGTGTGCTTGTGCAGCGCTTCCCTGCGATTAGTGCCTCCGACGATCCATTTATAACCTCGCCAGCATTTTCACATCGACCCATCGAGGATGATGCCGAGGATTATAATGAGGATGAGGAGGTTGAGATGTCAGACGAGGACAGCGAGTCCTGATGCTCGTTGTATGAAGTATGTGATCCTATGCTTTTCTTGTTTTATTACTTTTGACACATTGCATGATTAGTTATTCCTTGCACAGTAGAATCTAGTCTGGAGTGTGAACAAGATACACGAACGAGCCAAAGATCGTGAGTGCAAAGATCGATCACGAGGACGAAGAACGACGAATCTAGGGACAGAGACGCCACCTCTAATTTTTCATCTTATGTTTCGCTTCTTTAATTTCTTGTATTACGATGCGTAAATCTTCATACATCTTAAACATGACTTTGTTTTGCTGATATGATGATTTGACGTGGTTTTTTATATGATTGAATTCCAATTTTGTTTACTTGTGTTTCTTTGTTTTTATTCGACGACAATTTATTGGCCATAAATTATTTGTTATCTGACAAAACATATTGTATTATACCTCAATCGATTAAAAAAACTTGTAGAAATAATACAATTTATACGATGCAACAATGCAAATTGTACAACAATACAAATGTTATAGTTCCAATTAATTAGAAGAATCATCATCAAAATTACAATGATACAAATGACAACCGGTTCCACAAGCGGGTGGATTGCGTCTTCTCGTTCCTCTATGCAATCCAACATCTTCAGATTTTCCTCATTTGAGTAACTTGGAAAAATTATAGGTGTAATAACATTCCTCTGTGATCGCATATCATGAACAAGCTGTTGAGGACCAACATTAAGCAGATTTGTGAAACTTTGTATGTTTGACCAAGATGGAGTCTGATAATACTTGTGACCAAATGAATGTAAGTCACCAATCCCCGAATCACTGAAAAAACCAGGTTGACTAGTAGAGGGTCCTGCAGTATTCAACTCATTTGGTGGAACAGTAGTGCCAAACCAACTTGGTTGTCTAACCATATCACTTCCCCACCCGAATGATGACTGGTGCGAAAAAGGAGAAGGCGTACTGAAATTTTGTTGGACATTAAATTTCCCGACAAAAGTATTGTACAGATATGGTTGAAAACCAATGACATTAACTGTAGGTGATATGGTTCATACAGTTATTTGATTATACCATTGAAAGTAGTCTTCGTTAGTTTGCATCGATCGCCCGAGTCGTACCCATTTAGCAACATATCTCAACCTACTATTCCACAACTCAATTGAATTTTTATGATAATCTCCACAATTTGTGTTTTGATGACCTGTTTTCACGATATTATGCAAATCATCGTTGTTGACGGTAGACCCTGGAATTGATGGTCGTCTTCTGAATTGTCACATCACCCAATTAGGATGATGCATCTCCACGATGTCAAAGCAAATAAGGGGAAAACACATCACCATATTTTGTTGTCGTATGAATGAATAATCGTCTTTACATCTATGTCATTCTTCTGGTAAACAATCCAATTAAACTGTAAAAAATATAAATGTTAAAATTTAACATTCATTTAATCATAAAAACTTTAATATTCATTTAATCAGAATTAAATATTAAACATTCAATAATACCTCATTATTATTCATATGATCTAGAGAATCCCTTATAATTCTTACAGCATGTGTGGGGTAATGTGTGTAACTAAATCCAATTTTCCACCTACAATTTAACAAATAGAATTACATGTAAAAAAATTATAAGAGATATACATGATATTACCATTGTAAATTTTAAATATTACCGTGCAGCATATAGAGAAACTTGAATAATAGCATCTGAATCAATGGGAGGTTCAACTAATGCTAACCCATCTCGGGCGGTGTTAACACATTTAATCATGCTCCATTGCCATATCTGCTTAAAATAATAAAAATAGTTAAACACAAAGAAAAAAAAGTTGTGTTAAATAATCACATTACATTATTTATACTTGCAGGATATATAAAGGTCAAGCCATTGTAGTCTTCTCTATACGTGTTGCGTTACACAACTCATGGTATAGAAATGCTAAAACTGCACTACCCCAACGATAAGACTTTACATTATCAATATCCCATATCAGTTGCAAAAAAATGAGTCTAGTAGATTCTCCTTGATAAGTGACGGTTGCTTCACCACATGTAAAATGAAACGTGTGTGTCTCGCGCCTCCAACGTTCAACAAGAGCAGTAATCAAATGATTATCAAAATCTTGTGAGCCACATTCTAAAACACCATAAAAACCCATATCATTCAAGTATGCAAGTACACGATTGTGTATGTAGTTATCAGTGTATAACTTCCAAATCAAATTGTCCAACCTCTTCACTTTGACAATATCATCAACGGTTACGGAAAAAACTGTAGACGACATATGTGTCGCTTGTAAATAGAGGACACTGGGAACTTCTGGACCTCGATTAACTACCATTGCGAAATAAGTTGTCGATCTTCTAAACTGGTAAGAAACGAGCTTGACGGTTCTCCGGTGAGGAAGTGAAAATTTAAGAAAGCTAATGAGAAAAATAACGTGTGAAAGAGTAAGGGAAGGAGGAAGAAGGAGAGGAGAGGGAAAGAGATAAGGTGAGGGTGGAGAGGGACGCTCCATGTGGGCAAGCATCCGTGATTGGTAAGCACGGATTATCGTCCACGTTGAGCATCCGTGCTTCGTAAGCACGGATAATGCTCCACCTTGGAGCATTCGTGGTTGGTAAGCACGGATAATGCTCACGTAGAGTTAGTATCTGTAATGCACGAGATTTTGATTATTTTAATCGAAAATGATTTGTTGATAATTGTGATGTGATTATAGACGGAACAGATCAGACCGGGATAGGCGAAAAGAAGATTGGACTTATGTGCGAGGATGAGCCCTCACGCATATGCGCGATCCCGCAAGGCGCATATGCGCGAGGCAGGCAAAAAATCTCGTGCATATGCGCGACATGGACCCGCGCATGTGCGCGAGGATGGCAGAGAGTTGTGAAGAACCTCGCGCATATGCGCCGAGCGAGGGCGCGCATATGTGCGAGATGCCGTGATGAGGACGCGCCGAGACATAGTGTCTCGCCCATATGCGCCGAGGAGGGTCGCGCATATGCGCCGAGGAGGGTCGCGCATATGTGCGAGACGTGCTGCACTTAGAGGAAGCCACCTATCTTTGGTATGCAATTTGATATATAAAAATTGTTAAGAGTCTTTCATTTCCTCAGAAAGAAACCGAGAAGATCTCTAGGGGAAACTTCAAGTGTGTAACACTGGAATTCAATTTGAAGAAAATCCGCCCGTCTGATTTTCAATCCGACTTCGATACTGTGTGTCTATCGACTAGAGCATCAACTGGACGTATGTTTTGTTACGTTTTTTTATGATTTAAAAATATGATATTGAAGGAATCGGATATGATTCATATATGGTGTTCCTGACATGTTAAACATCGTATAATCAAAACCGGATTGAAGAACAGTTACTGTATGGAATTGTTATGAGTTTCAGAGTTGATTTGATTGAGATTTGATATCAGAATTGTATTGTTATTGATTATGAGTTGTGGGAATTGATATCTGATTGATATTGTATTGCTGGGTATATTGAGATTATGCCGTTATGCCGTTGAAACAGAATTTGATTGAGTTCTAATTATATCCAGTATTGATTGAGATTGGGTATTGATATTGTACTCCTCGATATTGTCTTGCCAGATTGAGTAATTGACATATTCGAATTCAAGACTTCGACAGAGTCAGATTGACAGAAAAGAAAGGTATAAATCAATGTTGATCCGTGATTGCACAACTCGAGTTTGATTTAACTTGAGTTTCCCAAAATCACATACTTAATTGTCATTGCCTCGATATGTTGCAATGTCTAAATTGAGATGCTTATTCTATTGATTTATAGCAAAGGGTATATTGAGTCATGGGTGGAGTTGCATAGTCATTGGCAGGATATGCCAAGTCTGTGGCGGATATGTCAAGACACTAGATGTTTGGTTTATATCGATGTTTGCTTAGGAGTTGATTTATTCCTATCGCTGAGATTCGATATATGAGACAATGTTCAGGAACCGGGATCCCTAGATTAGGGATGAGTCGAGTCTGAGATGACGAGTCACGGGTTTATTTACAGTTTTACATCATTCATGTTTTCGGATTTGTTACATGTTATTGATAACTGTTATATGCTTTTATATATGTTTTTATATGATTGCATGTTACATTGTTTATATTGGGATTATATTCTCACCGGAGTTATCCGGCTGTTGTTCTGTTTGTATGTGTGCATGGCAACAGAGGGGACAGGATCAAGGTCAAGAAGAGGATGAGAGATGAAAAGTTAGCATGGAGATTCGAACCAGGAGTCGAGTTGTTTTCATTACGGGTTATGTAGTAAAAGAACATTAGTTTGTTATGATATACTGTAATACAAGATTTGTATTTTGATATGTATATCAGAGTAATTCCATTACGTTCCGCATTTGTATAAAAAAAAAAATAGACTCTGTTTATTTAATCGATCTAATTATCCCTAAAGATGATTAAGAAATGAATTAGCCTCCGGGTCCCCACAGCAGGTGGTATCAGAGCAGTAGGATAGTTTAGACTGAGATAGAAGCTAGTGAGCGGGGTAGATTCAGTTTTTTTCCTTGCTTTTTATTGCTAGCATGCCTTACTGCTTTGAAATACATGTTTACCTGATTATCTGATTTGATTTGGTAATGTGTATTATTGAGAATGAATCAGAACCCGTTCTTGATCAGCAGTAAGATGATCAGAGGAGGACTGAAACAGGTTTTTGGTATTTGGTTGCTAACCTTTTTGGTAATCAGATGTGCCTCCTCGAAGAGTACCAGAACAGGGTAGTACTTCTGCGAATCCGATGGATGTGACAGCTACACCGATGGAAACGCTACTGAAGAGGTTTCAGTCGTTCAAACCGCCAACCCTGAATGGAACAGAGACTTCTGTTGATTGTGAGTGTTGGTTAGATGATATTGAAATGCTGTTTGATTCCTTGGATTATACAGATGAGCGCCGAGTCCGATTGATTGGGCACCAGTTGCATGATGTTACAAAGAACTGGTGGATCACGACAAGGAGAGCATTGGAGCATTGAGGTACGAATATCACTTGGAATGTCTTTAAAGCTGAATTTTATCAGAGATTTTCCCAGTGTCGTACAGGAAGGACAAAGGGGCAGAGTTTGCCAATCTGAGACAGGGTCAGTTGAACATAGAGGAATATGTGGCCAAGTTCTCTACTTTATTGAGATTTGCTCCACACGTGGCTGAGAAAGATGAAGCTTTTGCTGATCAGTTCATCAATGGGTTGAATACTGAGATCTTTACATTGGTGAACATAGAGAGACCGAATAACTTTGCTAATGCCCTGAACAGAGCAAAAAGAGCAGAAGCTGGTCTGATGAGACAGAAAGGAGCTTTGTTTGTTCCTCCAGCACCGAGACCACAGCAACCCCCTCCAAGATTTGAGAGTGGCAGCAGTGGTGGAAAGAAAGATTTTCTGAAAGCCAGAGGAAAACAGTTTAAGAAGTCTGGCAGCAGTTCTTCTAGCTCTCGTGGTTCCCGACAGATCCAGAGTTATACCGGGGCTTATTGCAGAACTTGTGGAGGGAGACATCCAACCGAGCAATGCCAGGGAGTGATTGGTAGTTGCCGTATTTGCAGACAGCAGGGACATTTTGCTAGAGTATGTCCACAGAGAGGTTCCCAGGGATCTCAGGGAGCAGAGTCATCTGGATCAGTGGCTCAGACAGATAGACTGTGGGGACCCGGACGCTAATTCATATCCTAATCATTATTAATGTCAAATATAACAATTAAGAAAAGTGGGACTATTATTTTTTTTTAAATTATAAATGCGGAAACGTAATAGTAATCTATCTGATATACATATCAAAATTAAAGTACAAATCATGTACTACATGTTTCTATCCCAACTAGGTTCAACTACTATACATCCAGTGCTGAATCCTATTCTGCTTCTGGGCCCGGATCTCTACGCTAATTATAATCTCTCATATTCTTCCTGATCCTGATCATGTCCCACCTGTTGACATACAAACAAGACAACAGCCGGATAACTCCGGTGAGAATTACATTCCCAGTATAAATCATGTATACATGCATTTAATATAAACAAATATAACAGCATGAAACAGATATTCATAACATGTAGCAAAATCAGAAACATGAATTAATATAAAGTCTGAATCACACTCCGTGATTCTCAGACTCTGACTCGACTCATCCTAATCTAGGGATCCCGATCTGAATAAGAACGCAACGTTCTCCCATCTACTTTACCCCAGCTAGATGGTGGTACATTCTTAGTCCCAGACTTTGGCTATCTATATTGAAGATCTGCAATAGGAGTCGGTCTTCTCCTCAGTCTATCGATATATATCCAAAAGTCCAGTGACTTGGCGGTTCTGCCATGGCGGTTCTGCCAAAGACTCGGCGGATCTGTCCGACTCTAACTCATGCTTTGCTATAGACCATTAGACTAAGCATAATCAATATTAAGCATTGCAAATATCAAATGCAATAACATTCAGTATGTGATTTTGGGAAACTCAAGTCAAATCTAACTCGAGTTGTGCAATCTCGCATCAACATTAATTTATACCTTTCTCTTCTCGGTCTGACGAAGTCGAAGTCTAGGATTCAAATCTGTCCATACCCACTCTGGCACTGATAATATCAAATAGGCACAATATCAGTATACACTCTCAAATCAATACTGAATCTACTGTGTCAACGTACAATTCAATTCAAGACCTGTTCTGATCAATACTCAAATCAACATACAATCTGATCAATGTCAACGACATACGGTACAAACTCAATAAATACTGAATCTGATCAATATCAATTTGCTGATGTTTCGACGGCATAACAATACAGTCTCAGTAACCCCGTCAATCTCAACATCACAGATACAATATCACGGTTTATAATCAATATCTGTATAATTCTGAATTTAACTCAAACTTAACGACATAACGGAATAATCTCGATATCCCCGTCAATACAATATCAACAGATATCAATTACAATCCATAACCAATATCCAATACCATCTAAAATAAATCAATAATCCAAATATGTCCAATATCAATCAATATACTTCTGAAAAATCATAACAATTTCATAATCAATCTGTTTCTCAATCTGACTTTGATTCTATGATGTCTAACATGTCAGGAACATCATATATGAATCATATCCGATTCTGACAATACCATAATTCCAAGACATATAGAAACATAGTAAAACTGTGGGGACCCGGACGCTAATCATCTTGTTAATCATCTTTGGGATTTAATTATCAATTAAGATAAACAGGGTCTAAAAATTTTTCTTTTTAAAATATAAGTGCGGAACGTAATGGAATTTAACTAATATACATCTCAGTATAAAAGTACAATAATGTACAACAATTATTCAAACTAGTCTAAGGTTCAACTACTAATTTCCAGTATTAAACCAAGTCTACATCCAAGTCCGGAATCACCACTCTAATCTCGATCTCTCATCATCCTCTTGACCCTGATCCTGCCCCACCTGTTCTCATGCCACACATGCAAACAAGACAACAGCCGGATACTCCGGTGAGAATAAATCCCAGTATAAATAATGTATACATGAAGTTAACTGAATTAACATAAAAGCATGAATTATATCTTATCACATGTAGCATAATCAAACAACATGTATCCATACCAGTCTGTAAATAAAACATGAATCGTAATCTACGAAACATAAATCAATACGGATCTGTAAATCAAATTCTAGTCTCAATATCTAAAACTCGACTCATTTCTCATTCTAATCTAGGGATCCCGGAGAATAAGAACGTAACAAGTCTCCCACCTACTACTACCAGTCGCAGTGGCGGTACGTTCTTATTTCTGGACATTGGTCTAATCTATATCGAATAGAATGCTATCTGTATCTGAAGCATAACGATATACCAAACGTCCAGTGCCTTGGCGTATCTACAAAGACTAAGCCTATTCTGACAATGTGCAAAGGGTCAGTGACAAGTCTGTCAAAATCTAACCCCTCTGTCAGTGACTCTTACGTAATAGCTCTCTGCTTTCTACTTCTAATTCAATAGAATAAACAAACTCATTAAAACACAAAGGTATAAAAACAATACCATACAAGTATGTGATTTAGGGAAACTCGAGTTAAATCTAACTCAAGTCGATCTCCCCAATGAACATCCATTTATACCTTTCTCTTCTCGGTCTGATGAAGACGAAGTCTTGTATTCCAATCTGTCCATATCCAATCTGATAATGACAATCATATAAATAACATATCAGTATATAACTCAATTCAACACCTGTTCTGATCAATACTCAAATCGGTATATAATCTGATCCATATCTGAACAAGGTACACTCTAATTCATATCAATGATATCACGATACAATCGAAATCATTACTGAATCTGATCAATATCAATCTACTGATGTTTCGACGGCATAATAATACAGTCACGATAACCCCGTCTATCTCAACCTCATAGATATAATACCAGAATTCATAACCAGTATCAGTACAACTCAAAATCTGAATAATAACACAACTCTGATATAGAATCTCAACTAAATCAACTCTGAAATTCATAACAATTTCATAAACAGTCTATTCTTTAATCTGACTTCAGTTATACAATGTCTAATGTAGCAGAAACATCATATCTGATTCATATTCAATTCTGACAATATCATAAATTCAAATCATGTATAAACTGTGACATCCATTGACATGGTGATGTGAACTACGTGGAACTCCCATGATTTCGGATCATATTATTGAGGGAACTCATGGCGACCGTCCATTAAGATTCAACATCGATGGGTAAGGCTTGACACGTGAAGATGAACGACGTCATATTATTGGGTCCTAATCAAACGTGAGACAAAAGTTTACGTAGAGGGTTGCATTGTGATGCAATTGGAAACTACCTTTTAGGAATTATGATTGGCTGATATTATTCGGGATCATGATTCGCTAATTGGACCTTACGTACCTACTGAGGAAAGGAGTTTCCCGTTTTCACTAGAGGGTAGTGAAAATGTCAAAACAGTTGGAGCAAATATTTATGAAGTAAAAGTCCAAACTTCATATCTTACTAAATATTTTAAATAGTCATCAACATTTATCTGTTTTTACTTTTAAGTTTAAATTGACAATGTCTTCGATTCGCAATCCGATATCCGTAATACTCGACAAACACATATTAGCTGGACCTAATTACCTCACTTGGCTAAGAAACCTAAAAATCGTCTTGAATTCGGAAAGGGTAGCATATACACTGACTGAGTAGCCCCCTGTTGAGGCTCCAACTGAGTGCACTCCTGAGGGATTGCAGGCTTACAAGGAATGGTGTGACCATGACTTGATAGCCAGGTGTTATATGCTGACTTCTATGAATGATGAGCTGCAGAGGCGTTTTGAGGATGAAAAGAGTGCTGCTGACATTCATTTGCATCTCAAGGAGCTCTTTGGTGAGCAAACACGGCCTCTTAGGCATGCTACCGTCAAGGAGCTGATCACTTTGCGCATGCGAGATGTGGCCTCGGTCCATGAGCATGGCCTGAAGTTGATTGGGCTCGTGGACAAGCTCGTTGGCATGGATTTGATCTTGCCTTCGGAGTTGACCACCGACATGTTGCTGTTATCATTGCCTAGCTCATTTGATCCTTTTGTGGTGAACTTCAACATGAACAAGATGGAGCCGACCCTTGAGGAGTTGGTGAATATGCTTGTTACGTTTGAATCAACAATCAAGAAAGAGAAGTTGGTTCTTTATGTGGGTTCTTCATCCGGTACGAAGATTGATCCACATGGGAATGGAAAGAAGCGTTCTTTCCAACGTCCCAAGAAGAACGTGCCCTTGATGAGGCAATCTCCGAATCCCGTTGAGGCAGCCAGACCAGTTAAGGCTGACAAGACTGATGATGTATGTCATCACTGCAAGAAGCCTGGACATTGGAGGCGTAACTGCAGGGAATATCTTGCCCAGAAGAGTTCTGGAAATGGTATGATCTAAATTGAAGTAAACATTTCAATTAACTCTAGTTCTTGGGTGTTAGATACCGGTTATGGTTCACATCTCTGTAATGACTTGCAGTCGATGGGAAGAATTAGAAAGCTTAAGGAAGGTGTGACCTTCTTAAGGATGGGCAATGGAGCAAGAGTTGCTGCCAAGGCTGTTGAAGATGTTTACTTATTATTGAACAATAGTTTTAAGTTAATTTTATGAGATGTTTTGTATGTACCGAATTTTGTCAAAAACATTGTTTCCATTTCTATGTTGATAAAGATGGATATTCTTGTTTATTTAGCAAAGGTGTTTGCAACATTTACATTAATGAATGTTTGATTGGTACTGGTGAACTTGAAAACAATCTCTATAACTTAAAATTGAAAGATATTCCATTAAATGTCCATTCAAAGGCAGACACCATATGAGATTTGGATGGATAAGCCACCCAAATATTCTTGTCTTAGAATATGGGGGTGCCCTGCTTATGTGAAGCATGTAGTGGAAGATAAATTGGATTTTCGATCCATTTTATGTTACTTTGTGGGATATCCAAGGAATTCAGTTGGATATCATTTCTATCATCCCCAAGAAACAAATGTGTTTGTTTCTAGGAATGCAACCTTTTTGGAAAAGGAATTTCTATTAGATAGAAAAGGCGAGATGATAGAACTCGAAGAGGTTCGAGAGACACCCACAGTTGTAGAACCCACACTCGAGAAGCCAAGAGAGGAGATACAAGCTCCTAGAAGATCCGAGAGAGTCTCGAGACCACCTATGAGGTATGGTCTGCTTCTTGAAGAGGGCCATGATGAGCCTAACCTTGAATGTGATCCAAGGACCTTCAAGGAAGCGTTATCTGATGCCGATTCATCCAAATGGCTTGAAGCTATGGAATCTGAGATGAATTCTATGCATTCGAACCAAGTGTGGAATCTCGTGGATCCACCTGAGGGAATTGTTCCCAAAGGGTGTAAATGGATTTACAAGAGGAAACTTAGGGTGGATGGGAAGGTATTGATCTTCAAGGCGCGATTGGTGGCAAAAGGATATACTCAAAGACAAGGAGTTGACTTTGAGGAAACCTTTTCTTGAGTTGCAATGTTCAAGTACATAAGGATATTGCTAGCCATAGTTGCATGGTATGACTATGAGATATGGCAGATGGATGTTAAGACAGCCTTTCTTAATGGGGATATTAAGGAAGAGATTTACATGTCTCAACCCGAAGGGTTTACATCAATCGGAAGTGAGCATATGGTATGCAAACTTCAAAGATCTATTTATGGTCTAAAACTGGTATCTAGGATTTGGAACCTCAGATTCAACAGTACAATAAAAGAGTTTGGTTTTGATAAGAATCATAAGGAACCCTGTGTGTATAAGAAGGTCAGTGGGAGTGTTGTGACATTCCTGGTGTTTTATGTTGATGACATTCTAATAATTGGGACTGATATAAGAATGTTGCAATCAACTAAAATAATGTTAGCAAGTGAGTTCTCGATACAGGACTTGGGTGAAGCATCTTTTGAATTGGGAATACAGATCTATAGAGATAGATCAAGAAGATTGCTTGGTCTCACCCAGTCCACATACATTGATACCATCGTGAAGCGGTTCTCGATGGATGAGTCCAAGAGAGGACATCTACCAATGTGTCATGGCGTGTCCCTATCCAAGTCTATGTCTCCCAAGACTGATGCAGAGATAGCGGCGATGACAAGCATTCCTTATGCATCTGCGATTGGTAGCATCATGTATGAGATGATATCTACACGTCCTGACGTGGCTTTCGCACTGAGTGTAGTGAGTAGATATCAATCGAACCCTGGTCTTCCACACTGGAAAGCTGTGAAAGACATCCTCAAGTAGTTGAGAAGGACCAATAAATTGTTCTTGGTCTATGGGATGGAGAACTAAAACTGGAAGGCTATACCGACTCTAACTTCCAAAACAATATCGATGACTCAAAGTCAACCTCTGGGTTTATATTCATGCTCAATGGTGCTGCTGTCTCTTGGAAGAGTTCCAAGCAAGACAATACTGCGGATTCCAGCACAGAGGCCGAATACATTGCTGCATCAGATGCAGCAAGGGAGGCGGTTTGGATAAGGAATTTCGTCTAAGAGTTGGACGTCATTCCTAATGGAGTTGCTCCTCTCCCGGTGTTGTGTGACAACACGGGAGCTTTAGCTCAAGAAAAGGAGCCAAGGTCTCATTAGAAGTCTAAACATGTATTGAGAAAGTACCACATCCTCCAAGAGATTGTGGAAAGAGGAGAAGTGTCGATGGCATAGTCGGCTCCGCAGATGATGTTGCTGATCCACTAGCTAAGCCTTTACCTGGACCATTATTCGAGATGCATCGCGAATCAATGGGTTTGAAGCATATGGGTAGTTGGCTCTAGTGCAAGTGGGAGATTGTTAGAGTAGGTGCCGTCAAGCCAAGTGTTGGCCGAGTGTTCACAATGAAACTCTATGTATGAACAGTCTTTATTTTAATAATATTTGAAATTATTATTTTGGCACATCTTTATCTATATACCCATGCTAGTTGCATAGATAAAGCCCTTGAATATACAAATAGTAGAAAGAATATGAGATGCTCATATGATGAGTATCATGAAACTCATATTTGGAATACTGTATATTCTAAACAAATCCTAGTCGATTCAGCCGCCGCTAAGAAGGATATAGGCCGCTAGAGTTCAAGACTAGTATCTGCGATGTGAGTACTATGTTTCATTGGTAGGTGACATTGTGATGTCCGAGCATGCAGATAGGTGCTTCTGGTAGAGTGCACTGAACAACCCTCCATAAAGGACTTTCCAAGTGGTTCTCACTTATCGAGTGGAAACGTCCTAGTTTAAGGTTGTACACCATTAGTCCTTATGACCCGTGTGGGGACCCGGGCTCTAACTCAATTCTTTTCTGGATTAATTGGATCTTTATTTAAAATGTGAGTCAAATTTTCGCTTTTTAACATTAATTCGATTGTAAATACTAAGCATAATATCTTTCCTTATTTAATTACAACACATATAATATACATGTCAGGTTTTACTACAAACACATCACTAGTGTTTAATACAAACCATAAACTACGAGTAGTACAAATCTAGTACAACATCACTAGTGATCTTCTGCGCCCGTAGTCACCACGCTATCTTGATCTCATCTCTGACGTGACACAGCCGGAAACTCCGGTGAGAACAAATCCCAGTATGAAACATGTATACATGCTGATACGAAATCATAAACCATGCATGAAAGCAATAACAATGGCTCCATAATCTATGAAACCAATCTATCTAAACATGAAATTTAAATCAAATCATGTCTTGACTAGAATCGACTCTACTCTAGGGATCCCGGTGTGAATAAGACGTCAATGGCTGTCACCTACCCTCCCAATCGGGGTGACTGTACGTCTTATTCCTAGACTTCGGTCATATCTGTATCGAATATCTACAATAGGATTGAATCTGGTCCGAAGCGTCGATACCACCGAACATCTAGTTTGGCAAGTCTGCCAATGACTCTCCTATCTCAAAGGCTTTAATATAAATCTCTAAACAAGACATCATCATATCAAGAGATTTGAATATAAATCTATAAACAAATCAAATTCATATCACAAGATAAACAACACTTCTAGTATGTGATTTGGTTGGGAAACTCAAATTGAATCTCATTTGAGTTGTGTCTTCCCCAAACGAAACATGCATTATACCTTTCGTCACACAATTTCTGTCGTAGTCGAAGTCTCGATGACGAATCTATCACTATCAAATCTGAAATGGAAATGTTGATACATATTATATCAATCTCTAATCTCAATCAACACATATCCAATTCAATACTTGACCCCGGTACCATTTGACGGCATAACGACGTAATTTCTCAATACCGGTCAATCCAACTCTCACATATATCAACAATTCATAAGTCTCAACTCATAATCATCATCATAAGCATATGATAGTACTCAAAATCTGCATAACATAACTCTAAACATGCTGGAAAATAGTTACAGTAGCATACAACGTCCGTTCTTCGATCCGGTTGCGTTTCTACGATGTCAATAATCTCAAGAACGTATAATTTCAATCATATCAATCTTTCCTCAATTTTTACATTTCAGAACATGTTGAAATTTAAAGATACTTACATCCTCTTGTAGCCCTTGAAGAGAGGAGCTCAAAACCGAAATCGGATTAAAGTTTGGATGTATGAATCTTTCAAAATCACAATTTAAGAGCATAAGAAAAGTGAAGCTTTTCCTCTGGAGTCGTTCGGTTCTTGCTGATGAATTGAGGAAGAATGAAGCAAATCAATATATATATTGCATGGCTAAGAACACATGGCTCATCCTTTGGAGTACACGTCTCACGTATATGCGCGACATCACCCGCGCATATGCGCGAGACCTACTGGTCTCGACAATTCAAATATTAACACCTCGCGCAAATGCGCGCTTCATCTTGCGCATATGCGCCAAAGGTTCTCTGGAGGTGTCGCGCATATGCGCGCCTTTTCTCGCGCATGTGCGCCGATACTTCTGTACTTTTCGCGCATGTGGGTCGGTCTAGTGGCGCATATGCGCCGAGTTCATCTCATATCTATAATTTGCATCTACTTTCTCGTCTCTTCCGGTCCGATACAAGGCGTCTACAACTACCTTAATTATCAACAACACAAATCTGATTATGATAATCAAATTCTCGGGCCTTATATTTCTCCCCCTCTAAGAAATGATTTCGTCCTCGAAATCGCAGTCAATAAATTAAATCAAGTAAAAGAGGCAATGTAATCGAAAATGGAATGAACACTCACATCATAGAAATAACTTGGGATATTTCTGTCTCATCTCTGACTCTGTCTCCCAAGTCGCTTCTTCAGTGCCATGACGACTCCACTGGACTTTCACTAGCGGAATAGTCTTCGTTCTGAGTTGTTTTTCTTTTCGATCAAGAATCTGTATCGGTTGCTCAGTATAACTCAAAGTCTGATCAAGTTCAGCTTCGTCAGACTGAATGACATGAGAAGCATCAGGCATATATTTACGCAGCATCGATACATGAAATACGTCATGTATTCCAGATAGAGAAGGAGGAAGAGCCAATCGATATGCTCGATCGCCAATCTTTTCAAGAATCTCATATGGACCGATGTATCTAGGAGACAATTTCCCGCGTTTGCCAAATCTGACAACGCCTCGGAAAGGTGAAATCTTCAAGAATACTCTGTCTCCTTGTTCAAATACTAACGGTCTACGTCTGATATTGGCATACTTGGCCTGTCTATCCTGAGCCGTCTTCATTCTTTTCTGGATTATCTTCACTTTCTCAGTCATATCACGAATCATATAAGGCCCAAGTTCTGGTGCCTCAGAGATATCATCCCAATATAGAGGAGATATGCACTTCTTGTCATATAATGCTTCAAACGGTGCCATCTCTATGCTCGTTTGATAGCTGTTGTTGTACGAGAATTCACACAACGGTAGTGAATCTTGCCAACTAGTGCCGAAATCTAGCACTACAGCTCTCAACATGTCCTCTAAAGTCTGGATTGTCCGCTCTGACTGTCCATCTGTCTGGGGATGATAAGCAGTACTAAGGTACAATGTCGTACCTAAAGCTTGCTGCAGACTGTGCCAAAAGTGAGAAGTGAATCGTGGATCACGATCTGATATGATAGACTTCGGCACACCATGCAATCTGACTACCTCTCTGACATATATCTCAGCCATCTGATCGTGTCGGTATGTCATTCTGTATGGAATAAAACACGCTGATTTGGTTAATCTGTCAATAATGACCCAAATCGCGTCACAGCCTCGGGATGATCGAGGTAACTTCGTCACGAAATCCATGGAAATGTGATCCCATTTCCATTCTGGAATAGACAAACTCTGAAGTAAATCTCCGGGCTTCTTTCTTTCGGCCTTCACCTGTTGGCAATTTAAGCACTTAGACACATATTCGGCAATATCTGATTTCATCTGTTTCCACCAGAACTGTGTCTTCAAGTCGTTGTACATCTTTCTGCCACAAGGGTGAATGCTGAACCGACTACATTGCGCTGCTGACAATATTTGTTGTTTCAACTCTGAAGCATCTGGCACTACAATACGGTTATTCACATACAGGACAAAATCATGTACCTGATATTCAGACTGATGTCCTGATCTGACCATCTGAATTGACTGCTGTATATTCTAATCTGTTATTTGGGCTTCCTTGATTTTCATCATCAAATATGGCTCAACTTGAATCGTGGCAAGTCTTAATGGTCTACTATCTGTGTCAAATGCTAATCCAGACAAACAACAATCTTCAACTAAATTCAAAACACCTATCGTTGATAAGGATAAGTAACATACCTTTCGACTCAAGGCATCCGCTGCTGCATTTGACTTTCCAGGATAGTACTTGATCTCGCAATCAAAATCTTTCAGTAGATCAAGCCATCTATGATGCCTCATGTTCAACTCTGACTGAGAAAACAGATACTTCAGGCTTTTATGATCAGAATAGATCTCAAATTTCTCACCATAAAGATAATGACGCCAAATCTTCAAGGCAAATACGATAGCCGCCAATTCAAGATCATGAATGGGGTATCGAATCTCGTGTGGCTTCAGCTGTCTAGAGGCATATGCGATCACATGACCCCGCTGCATAAGAACACATCCAAGACTCTGTGAGATGCATCACAATATACAACGAAATCGCCAGTACCTGAAGGAATCATTAAGACAGGTGCACTGGTCAGCCTCTTCTTCAACTCTAGGAAGCTAGACTCGCAATCCTCCGACCACACAAATACTGTATTCTTTTGCGTTAAGTGGGTAATCGGCTTCGCAATGCTGGAGAAATCTTTGATGAATCGTCTATAGTACCCTGCTAGATCCATGAAACTGCGTATCTCAGGCACCAAAGTCGGTCTCGGCCAATTGATCACAGCTTCCACTTTACTTGGATCCACGGAAATACCATCTCCAGATATGATATGGCCCAAGAAGACAACCTGTCTCAGCCAAAACTCACACTTTGACAGTTTCGTATATAATCTTTCATTTCTTAGTGTTTGCAACACAATTCTTAAATGATTGGCATGCTCATTCAGATTCTTAGAGTACACCAAAATATCATCAATAAAAACAATCACAAATTCATCTAAATACCTCTGAAAGACACGGTTCATTAGTCCCATGAACACCGCTGGAGCATTTGTTAAACCAAAAGGAATGACAATAAATTCATAATGTCCATACCGGGTTCGGAATGCTGTCTTTGGTATATCAATATCTCGTACTCGCAGCTGGTGATACCCAGATCTCAGATCGATCTTGGAATAGATAGATGATCCCTGCAACTGATCAAATAAGTCGTCGATACGAGGCAAAGGATATTTGTTCTTTATCGTTGCCTTGTTCAGTTGCCTGTAATCTATACACAATCTCATAGAACCGTCTTTCTTTCGCACAAATAGCACTGGAGCACCCCAAGGAGATACACTAGGTCTGATATATCCCTTGGCACGAAGATCTTCTAATTGTGCTTTCAATTCTTTCAATTCTATTGGCGCCATCCTATATGGAGCTCTCGAAATAGGAACGGTACCTGGAATAAGATCAATGCTAAAATCTACCTCTCGGGCTAGAGGTAACCCTGGAATCTTGTCAGGAAATACATCTGCAAACTCCCGTACTACTGGCAAATCTACCAATGTCGGGCTCGATTTCAGTAAATCTACTAAATAAATAAGGAACCCTTCTGCTCCTTGCTGCAACAATCTACTCATAGCCAGAGCAGATACTAAGGGAATCCGAGATCTGGAACCCTTACCATAGAATTTCCACTCCTCTGTCATTTCAGGTCTGAATCTGACAATCTTGTGAAAACAGTCTACGGTGGCTCTGTACTTAGTCAACATGTCAATCCCGACAATACAATCAAAATCAGATAAATCAAGTACAACACATTCTAAATCGATCTCATGCCCTTCAAACTGCAGTAAGCAATGTCTAACTGAAGTCACAGATATCAGACCACTCCCCAACGGAGAAGAAATAGACACTACAGTAGACAATGACTCTACAGGCAATGCATGTGTCAATGCAAAACGTTCTGATATGAATGTATGTGATGCACCTGTACCTATCAATACATATGCAGGATACCTGCAAAGAAAACAGTTACCTGTAATCACATCGTCTGGTGGATCTTGGGCTTGCTCTTCCGTCAATGCTAACACCTGAGCTTGTTGTCTGGGAGGTTGGCTCACTGTCTGGCCACCTCTGGCTCTAGGTTGGGACTGTGTATGCGGCGGCTGGAAGGAATGAACAGACGAAGCTTGCCTTTTGGGCTGAGTCACTGATGCTGATGACCCTGCACTCTGAAATCTATGTGCACCTCTCTGGGGACAGACTCTGGCGAAATGTCCCTGTTGCTTACATATGTTACATCTGCCCATCACTCCCTGACACTGCTCTGTGGCATGTCGGCCTCCACAAGTAGTACAATATACACTTGTCACATCTGTACTCTGGCCAGGACCTCTCTGTCTTGACCCACTGGAGCTCGATGAACTGCTCCCTGCTCTCTTGAACTGCTTACCCTTAGCTTTCAATGAATCTTTCTTCCCACTACTACTGATTCCACTATCAAATCGAGGAGGAGGTGGTGGAAACTGTGTGGCAAACGGTGGCGGTCTCTGACCCTGAACACTATAGGAAGCTCCTCGCTGCCTAATCAAGCCAGCCACTGCTCCCTTCGCTCGATTCAGCGCCTCAGAAAAAGTGTTGGGTTGCCCCGTGTTCACTAGGGTAAAGATATCCCGATTCAAACCATTTATGAACTGATCGGCAACTGCCTCATCATTCCTTGCTACATGAGGTGCAAATCGAAGCAAGGACGAGAATTTGGCAACATACTCCTCTATGTTCCACTGGCCCTGTCTCAAGTTGGCGAATTCTGCCCCTTTATCTTTTCGGTAAGACACTGGAAAGAAACGTTGATAAAATTCATCTTTAAAAACTTTCCAAGTAATATCAATACCTTGATGTTCTAAGGCTCGTTTTGCCGTTAACCACCAACTCTTGGCAACTTCTTGCAATTGATGCCCAACCAGCTTGACTCTATGTTCATCTGTATAGGCAAGTGATTCAAATAACATCTCTATATCATCCAACCAGCTTTCGTAATCCGCTGCATTCTCAGTGCCTTTCAAAGTCGGGGGTCGGAATGATTGAAACCGCTTCAACAGAGTCTCCATCGGGGTAGCGGTTACGTCCATCTGGGTACCTGACGTACTCCCCTGTTCTGGCACTTGAACTGTAGCTGGTTGTGGTATTCTTCTAGGCGGCATAATCTGATTATCAAACAGATTAGTACACAGTCTATACAATCTGTCTCAGCCCTCCTCTGATCATATACCTCTGATCCAGAATCGGTTCTGATTCAGTCTTTACAAGTACAGCTGTAAATCAATTCAGATACAATACAACATATAATAGGGAAAGCATTAAATCATGCTAGCACATCAAAAGCAAGGAAGAAGACTCGATCTACCCCACTCATTCTATTCTATCTCAGTCTACAGAAACTACTGCTCTGATACCAACTGTTGTGGGGACCCGGGCTCTAACTCAATTCTTTTCGGGATTAATTGGATCTTTATTCAAAATGTGGGTCAAATTTTCGTTTTTTAACATTAATTCAAATGTAAATACTAAGCATAATATCTTTCCTTATTTAATTACAACACATATAATATACATGTCATGTTTTATTACAAACACATCACTAGTGTTTAATACAAACCATAAACTACGAGTAGTACAAATCTTTTACAACATCACTAGTGATCTTCTGCGCCCGTAGTCACCACGCTATCTTGATCTCATCTCTGACGTGACCCAGATCCTGCCCCACCTGTTGTTATGCACACATACAGACATAACAACAGCCGGAAACTCCGGTGAGAACAAATCCCAGTATGAAACATGTATACATGCTGATACGAAATCATAAATCATGCATGAAAGCAATAACAATGGCTCCATAGTCTATGCAACCAATCTATCTAAACATGCAATTTAAATCAAATCATGTCTTGACTCGAATCAACTCTACTCTAGGGATCCCGGTGTGAATAAGACGTCAATGGCTGTCACCTACCCTCCCAATCGGGGTGACTGTACGTCTTATTCCTAGACTTCGGTCATATCTGTATCGAATGTCTACAATCGGATTGAATCTGGTCCGAAGCGTCGATACCACCGAAGATCTAGTTTGGCAAGTCTGCCGATGACTCTCCTATCTCAAAGGCTTGAATATAAATCTCTAGACAAGACATCATCATATCAAGAGATTTGAATATAAATCTATAAACAAATCAAATTCATATCACAAGATAAACAACACTTCTAGTATGTGATTTGGTTGGGAAACTCAAATTGAATCTCATTTGAGTTGTGTCTTCCCCAAACGAAACATGCATTATACCTTTCGTCACACAATTTCTGTCGTAGTCGAAGTCTCGATGACGAATCTATCACTATCAAATCTGAAATGGAAATGTTGATACATATTATATCAATCTCTAATCTCAATCAACACATATCCAATTCAATACTTGACCCCGGTACCATTTGACGGCATAACGACGTAATTTCTCAATACCGGTCAATCCAACTCTCACATATATCAACAATTCATAAGTCTCAACTCATAATCATCATCATAAGCATATGATAGTACTCAAAATCTGCATAACATAACTCTAAACATGCTGGAAAATAGTTACAGTAGCATACAACGTCCGTTCTTCGATCCGGTTGCGTTTCTACGATGTCAATAATCTCAAGAACGTATAATTTCAATCATATCAATCTTTCCTCAATTTTTACATTTCAGAACATGTTGAAATTTAAAGATACTTACATCCTCTTGTAGCCCTTGAAGAGAGGAGCTCAAAACCGAAATCGGATTAAAGTTTGGATGTATGAATCTTTCAAAATCACAATTTAAGAGCATAAGAAAAGTGAAGCTTTTCCTCTGGAGTCGTTTGGTTCTTGCTGATGAATTGAGGAAGAATGAAGCAAATCAATATATATATTGCATGGCTAAGAACACATGGCTCATCCTTTGGAGTACACGTCTCGCGCATATGCGCGACATCACCCGCGCATAAGCGCGAGACCTACTGGTCTCGACAATGCAAATCTTAACACCTCGTGCATATGCGCGCTTCATCTTGCGCATATGCGCCAAAGGTTCTGGAGGTGTCGCGCATATGCGCGCCTTATCTCGCGCATGTGCGCCGATACTTCTGCACTTTTCGCGCATGTGCGCCGGTCAAGTGGCGCATATGCGCCGACTTCATCTCATATCTATAATTTGCATCTACTTTCTCGTCTCTTCCGGTCTGATACAAGGCGTCTACAACTACCTTAATTATCAACAACACAAATCTGATTATGATAATCAAATTCTCGGGCCTTACAACCCGGGACAACATTGAGACTCTATGTGCTAGAATTACACTTTGACTTGTTTACTGACTCTCAAGGGGTCATCAGGTGGCAAGGTTGGGTGTTCTGTCGAAACACATAGGAGTCGATGCATTGTAGTCGGGGATTCACCGCATACCTTCAAGTATGGATATCCTGTGTGTATGTAGTATGAAATCTCTGATCAGAGTATGGTGGTAATTATGAAAGTGGTTTCATAGATTACACCATCGATGCAACTACGACATGACACATAGTACTGATTCATTGAAAACTCTCGATATACCATTGGTTGTCGAATTGATCGGGATATATGAGTTGAAAGGACCGTACTGTACGCTAACCATAATTGAATGGTTTTTGCAGGCACTATCATTTGATACCTAGGGAATCATGTAAGCGATGCTGCTAGGCGTTTAACATGATTGGTTGGGTACTATCAGACTTGAGTTCTGACGTTCTTGTTATCAAGGAGTTGATAAGTAAGAATGGAGCAATTGGGGTATGCTCGTATAAGGACATGTTTAGTGCGAATCACATGGAGATGTGAACCCACGGCTAGTTATATCAATGAACCACTGAGGACCACACAAGTACTAGCTTTCTAGATCCCGTTGAGAAGTAAAATAGTTCAATGTGTTGAACGGCTTATAAATGAGTTTATAAGCGTAAACAAAAATAGAAGCATGACTTCTATGAGAGAAATGTAACTTTTAATTTTTGAATGTGTTCCAAAAATTAAAAGTTGGCCAAGTAAATTATGTATTTGAAAATTGTGATTTTCATAAACATTATTATGGACTAAATTAAATTAATTCAAGTGTTGAACTAATTTAACACTAGTGGGCCTAGTAGAGTCCAAATAATTAAATTAATTCAAGTGTTGAATTAATTAAATAATATTGGGCCCTGTAGAGCCCAATTAGAAATAATTATTGAATTAGTGGGCTTGAGTAAAATCAAGTAAAGTTTTAAATAGACTCAAATGTGTTTGAGACATTTAAATAAAGTCCATGGGCTTTGTAAATGTTACAAGCACACTCACAAAGGCATGCAAGGGAGGTGAAGAGTTGGTGGCAACTTTTTCAAATAACAAGGCTTGTGTCTAACATGATTGATTCAACTTTTCCCACAACCAAGGCAACTCATTCCTCTCCCATTCGCTCACACCATGGCCGAAATCTTCTTGCATTTTCTCTCCCAATTTTTGTTCTTCAATTGTTGAGGGAACAATACACTTCTCAAAGAAAAATGCTCTAATTTTTCTAGTGCAAAATTAGAGTGGTTCTAGCTAGTTGGTGGTGGGCTTAATATTTGAGCAAGGTGGGCTCAAAGGGAAGCCTGAAGATTTGTCATCTTTTCAAGAGTTAAGGTGTTTACACCTTAGTTGGAGCCATCATCAACCTCAAGAGGTTGATAGGCATGATTTCTAAACACCCTATGTATGACATCTTGGTGTTTTTGTATTTGCTACACATTATAGGCTTAGGGTGCTCGGTTTTCTCATGAAAATTATTTTTTCAACTTCCGTTGCGCATTCGGGCACCTTAATCGATCCCCTTTCAAGTGGTATCAAGAGTTATGGATACTATTTTGTGTAGCTTATACATGATATTATATTGAGGTCGATTTCTAACCGCATGAGATGATTTGTTGCAATAAAATCAAGGCCGATTTGGGGCCGTTCTTGGGCAGCAAATTGCTTCCCATTTCGGGCAGCTTGGGCTGCTCGTGGGGCTGCCCAAAACTGGCAGCAAGGGCAGCCCGAACAGCCCCATGAATTTTAAATAAAAAAAAAATTTGTAGGTTGGCCGGAATCCGGCGACGGTGATGACGACTAGGGTTTTCAAAAGGTGTTTTGAAATATCAAAGTGTCATGGGCCTTGAGTTGTTGGGTCATTGGATGGCTAACATATTTGTGAATTTTAAATGGGCCAAAATGTTTTTGGTGAAAAATGAATTTTTGGGCCCTTAAGTTTAAATTTACAAAAGTTGCAAACATTTTCTCATAAAATAAATAATTGAAGTTGGACTTTAGTTATTTATAGTAAATGGTGATTTACAAGAAATTCGGTTATAAATAAATTAATTAGAAAGTAGACAAAGGTGTTTGTATACTTTGTTAATTTAGTTTATAATCGTGGCGATTAGTGATTGGATCAAGATATATAATATTGGATCAATTAATTATTGTGATAATTAATTGATGGTGTATGATATGTGATATTATGCATGAAGGATGATCAAAAGCCCAAGCCCAATTTGCTAGGTGTATGCTAGGATATTTTGTGTTCAATGATTGTAATAATTATCAAATTTCAAGTGGGCTTGGTTTATGGCCCGTTCCCTCTCCATGAGATGTATCCCTATTTGCCATGGATATTTATTTGTAAATATTAGTATAGTGGATGATCAAGATTGGAAGATGGTGGCCTTGATGATTATGAAGATCGAAGACATGTAAATATTGGAAGCTTATGTAATAGTTGCATTTGCATCCCATGCATTTCCCTAGAATTGGACCTAGGCCCGTGTTTAGCTCTCACGGGCCATTAGTATTGGGGCGATTGATCATCCTTGTTTTGTTTACTGTTTATAATATATGCATGATATGTTATAAATAATGAGTATGTGCGTTATTTTTATGATAATATCAAAGTTGCATGAATCCGGCAAACATACGATCAAACATGGCGAGCTTTTAAATAAAATTAATGATGAGACCTTTCAAAATTAAAAAACCCATATTTTTAATAAGATTCAAAATTAATATTAAGCCCGAAAAGGGGAATTATAAATTTGTTTATAATTTCTATGTCTTCCATCGACAATGGGTGCATGATGAATGCTACCCGTACTCGGGGCTCGGCTCATATTATTGGGGGGCCCTTGGGTGCCGGAAAGCTGTGACATCCATTGACATGGTGATGTGAACTACGTGGAACTCCCATGATTTCGGCTCATATTATTGGGGGAACTCATGGCGACCATCCATTAAGGTTCAACATCGATGGGTAAGGCTTGACACCTGAAGATGAACGACGTCATATTATTGGGTCCTAATCAAACGTGAGACAAAAGTTTACGTAGAGGGTTGCATTGTGATGCAATTGGAAACTACCTTTTAGGAATTGTGATTGGCTGATATTTTCGGGATCATAATTCGCTAATTGGACCTTGCGTACCTACTGAGGAAAGGAGTTTCCCGTTTTCACTAGAGGGTAGTGAAAGATGTCAAAACAGTGGGAGTAAACATTTATAAAGTAAAAGTCCATACTTTATATCTTACTAAATATTTTAAAATAGTCATTAACATTTATCTGTTATACTTTTCAGTACAATTTTTGAAAATGTCTTCGATTCGCAATCCGCTATCTGCAATACTCGACAAACACGTATTAACTGGACCTAACTACCTCAATTGGCTAAGAAACCTAAAATTTGTCTTGAATTCAGAAAGGATAGAATATACACTGACTGAATCGCCCCCTATTGAGGCTCCAACTGACTGCACTCCTGAGGAATTGCAGACTTACAAGGAATGGTGTGACCACGACTTGAAAGCTAGGTGTTATATGCAGGCTTCTATGAATGATGAGCTGCAGAGGCATTTTGAGGATGCAAAGAGTGCTGATGACATTCATTTGCATCTCAAGGAGCTGTTTGGTGAGCAAACCCGGCCTCTTAGGCATGCTACCATCAAGAAGCTGATCACTTTGCGCATGCGAGATGGGGCCTCGGTCCATGAGCATGGCCTGAAGTTGATTGGGCTCGTGGACAATCTCGTTGGCATGGATCTGATGTTGCCTTCGGAGTTGACCACCGACGTGTTGCTCTTATCGCTGCCTAGCTCATTTGATCTTTTTGTGGTGAACTTTAACATGAACAAGATGGAGCCGACCCTTGAGGAGTTGGTGAACATGATTGTGACCTTTGAGTCCACTATCAAGAAAGAGAAGCTGGTTCTTTATGTGGGTTCTTCATCTGGTACGAAGATTGATCCACATGGGAAGGGAAAGAAGCGTTCTTTCCAATGTCCCAACAAGAACATGCCCTTGTTGAGGCAATATCCGAATCCCGTCGTGGCAGCCACACCAGTTAAGGCTGACAAGACTAGTGATGTTTGTCATCACTACAAGAAGCCTGGACATTGGAGGCGTAATTGAAAAGAATATCTTGCTCAGAAAAGTTCTGAAAATGGTATGTTCTACATTGAAGTAAACATTTCAATTAACTCTACTTCTTGGATATTGGATACCGGCTGTGACTCACATCTTTGTAATGAGTTACAGGTGATGGGAAGAAGTAGGAAGCTTAGGGAAGGTGTGACCTTCTTGAGGATGGGCAATGGAGCAAGAGTTGCTGCCAAGGCTGTTGAAGATGTTTACTTATTGTAGAACAATAGTTTTAAGTTAATTTTATGAGATGTTTTGTTTGTACCTGAATTGGTGAAAAACATTGTTTCAATTTGTGTGCTAGATAAAGATAGATATTCTTGTTTATTTAGCAAAGGTGTTTGCAACATTTACAAGAATGAATGTTTAATTTGAAAGGGGATCGGTTACGGTGACCGGAAGCGCAACGGAAGTTTAAAAAATCAAATTTTTCATCAAAATTTTCGGCCACCTCATGAAATTGTGTAGCAAATACAATAAAACACAAAAATGACATTCATAGTGTGTTTAGAATTTTACCTATCAATCACAAGGATTGATGTATGGCTCCAACTAAGGTGTAAACACCTTAGCTCTTCAATGGTAGAAACTATCTTCAAGCTTCCTTTGAGCACTCCTTGCTCAACTATTAAGCCCACCACCAACTAGGTAGATCCCCTCTTAATTTGCACTAGAAAACTAAGAGGATTTTTCAATGAGAATTATTTTCTTTCCTCAACACTTGAAGAAGAAAAATTGTGAAGGGCCTAAAACTCCTTTCTTGAAATTTGCGGAAAATTAAAAATTTTCTTTTTAAAAGAACTTAAATGGCCTCAATCATAAAATCACTGGGGAATCAAACTCAATGTTTAAAATAATAGCAGCGGAAGAAAATAAAGTTTTGCCAACAATAACAACTTAAAAATTATCCAACGACTGATAAAAATTGTTTGCGGAATAAAATAACAACTGGTGCACTGAGGTCCTCGGGTGCCACTACTGCCGACCCAAGCTGGCTCACTGGTCCCCGCCCTCGGCCCTGGCCTCATCAGTACCTACAACAATCAAGTCTAGTGAGCCTAAAGACTCAGCATGCATAAATCGCAGGTAACGAGTAAAAATCTGAATTTAAAATATGCATGGGATAAAATATCATGTCCTGAGGCATACTGAAAATAATCTGTACTGAGCAATTATAATACGTGCATAACTGAACTGATAATCACAGTAAAAATGTTTGCTCCTTGGAGCCTGTACTGAAATAACTGATAAAATTTTCTGTTGAGATTATGTTTTACGCCTGTGGCCACTGCACTAAGCTGAACTGATCGGTAACTGGCTACCGGGGAGGCTGAAACTGAACTGAGCTGGCCGGTCACTGGCGACCGGGTGGTACCATACTGAACTGATCGGTCACTGGCGACCGTATAAAATAACACTCCCACATAGTGAATGAACCACAAGCCATATCGCATAAATCTCAAAAATAATCATTTTCTATTTAATGCACGTAAAATAATTAACTGGCGTAATGAAAATTCCTGTAATTTTACCAACTGGATTGGATTGGATCGTTCCCAGGCTCGCTGCAACCTAACTGGGCTATGAAAAATATGCAATAGCTTAAACATGACCAACTACGCAATTTACGTTCAAAAGATGCGACTATGATGCCTAATGACTTCGCATTTAATCATGACTCCGAGCCAACCTGAACCGACACCGAACCGACATATAGTCATGATTAAAATACGCTGAAAAATCATAAAATAATGCTCCTAAAATGATAGGGTCGAAATCTAGGTGGAATGGAGGCCAAAACACGAAACGCTCTTTCGAGAGTCAATTTGGCACATTGCACCGTAAATTCTCGTACGACCTCAAAAATGATCCAAATGACAAACGGTCAAAAACATGACCTTCCTAACTCAATGAGGCACTGTCCAGTCCAAGGCCATGGGCTAAAAGCCAACCAAGAACTCGAACGAGCCTTCTAAACGACACAGCAACTTGCTGTAATTTCCAGCAGCTGCGCAACTAAAAGACTTGCGTTGGTTTCGAGACTATAGGCCATTAGGGGCGTGAACCACTGACCAGAGACTCTTACCAACATCCCAAGGAATGATTTGAACCATGGCTAAGGGCCCTAGGCCAGCCACAATCTGCATCACACCATAACGCAACCGAAGGGTCCAACCGAGAGCATCTTGAATGCGTGTGTAGTGTTTATGCTATGATCGATGTCTTGTGTCGTTCCAATGGCCATTTGATTGACCATGGCACGATCTAGACATCTAGGAGCATGATATGAACCGTGGCTAAGGGCCATAGGCCAACCAAGATCCACACCAAGCAAACACAAACCGAAACCAAAAGCTGTCCAACCGAAGTAGCCGAAGGGGTATAGGGGCTGTTCTTGACGTTTTTATTAAAAACCGATGAACCATGGACCAAGCCACCAAAAGGGCAACTTAGTCACGTCTTAGAAATGCTAGGGAAGTGATCCAACCATGGCTATAGGCCCTTGGGGCAGCCAAGATCAGATCCTTTCTCCATGACAACAAACTGAATTTTCGAACAACATTTTCTGCACTTATGGGGACTTGCTGTCATTCTGAATTTCCAGCAAGCATGGGGCTGGTTTGAATGGACCAACATGGTCCTAATGCATCCTACTACATGTATACAAGCCGCCTTGGGAGCCTGGAGTCGATCCAATACCTGAAACTCACAAACCAAAAGAAATCGTGAAGCTTGCCAAGGAATTCGAAAATTCTGCATGTGTGGTTTCAAAATATTTTGACATGGATCTCGATTTTTACTTGAATAAACATGATCATGTACTGAAAAATAAATGATAATATGACTTGATTGAGGTTTGAAAGAAATCTAGACATGCCTGGTTTCGTTTTGAAAGAAAACGAACGAAACAACGACGACGCGGCACGGAGGAGATGGAGCGCTTCTTGTCTACCTTTCTTCCTCTCGATTTTTCTCCCTTTCTCCCTAGCTATTATTCACGTTTTTTCTACTGAAAATGGGTCTGATTTCGGTGGGGATGGAGTGTGAGGGAGTAGTTATGAGGGGTGAGGAGGATGGTGCAAGATATAAGGAAAGAATCAAGACCAAGTCTTCTCATTTTGAATTTTGAATTATGGTTTGATATCAAATGAGTTGGTGGATGCTTCTAGGAGGTAGTGGCCGAATTTTCTTATTTTCTAGTCTAGGATATGTCCATTTATTTAATTAAATTGTGCTCTCAAAAATCCTAGAATTATCCTACTAATTACATGCAAAGAATTGGTCAAAGTTGATGAGTTGGAAATGAATTGCTTAATAAATCCAAGGGGCCGAAATCATGCTAATAAAATGAGTGGAAGTGTTGGTTATCTAGTCAACTAATAATCCTTGAAAGCCTTACTAATCCTTTAAATAATTTAGTGAGCTAACCCCTTAATTTAATAACTTAAATGAGTTCATTTCTTAATCACCTCAAATAATTAAATTAAATCCTCAAACCTCCCTTACTAACTTAAATGAACTTACTTGCTAGCTAACTTAACTTCTGGAATTATTTCTCGAATCTTAAATTCTACCTCAAAACTCCGACTCCGGTCCGGCCTCACTGAAATACTGAAATGCTAAAATCAATCTATTGAACTGAAATAATGAATAATTAACTTCAAATAAATGCATTTAAAATAATCATGCAATGAAGTCAATTAAATTTAAAAATCTAGAATTATGCATGGCTTATACGTCTACTGATTTACGGGTTTCTACAATCCTTCCCCCCTTAAATAAATTTCGTCCTCGAAATTAGAACTCACCGAATAACTCAGGGTATCGACTTCTCATCTCCGACTCAGACTCCCACGTAGCTTCCTCCTCTGAATGGTTGAGCCATTTGACTTTGACTCGCTTAACCGAGCTTGTTCCGAAGTTTCTTCTCCTGTCTGTCTAGGATCTGCACGGGTCTCTCCTCATAAGATAAGTTCGGAGTAAGCTGCAACGGCTCGAAATTCAGCACATGCGAAGGATTTGCCATATACTTCCTCAGCATGGAGACGTGAAAGACATTGTGTACTCCGGCCAGATTCGGCGGAAGAGCCACACGATACGCTAGCGTCCCAACTCTGTCGAGGATCTCAAACGGTCCAATGAATCTCGGACTGAGCTTCCCTTTCTTGCCAAATCTCATGACACCCTTCATAGGTGCCATTTTCACGAAGACATGATCGCCCACTGCAAACTCTAACTCTCTCCTCCGCTGATCGGCATAACTCTTCTGTCGACTCTGAGCAGTCCTCATTTTATCACGAATCTTGACTACTACATCTGCTGCCTGCTGAACAATCTCTGGACCCAACTCTGCTCTCTCTCCTACTTCATCCCAATGAACAGGAGATCTACACTTGCGGCCATATAGCGCCTCATACGGAGCCATACCTATAGACGACTGGAAACTGTTGTTATAGGTGAACTCTACCAATGGTAAGTTCGACTCCCAACTCCCAGAGAAATCAATGACGCAAGCACGGAGAAGATCCTCTAAGATCTGAATAACTCGCTCCAACTGTCCATCTGTCTGCGGATGGAAAGCTGTGCTAAACAGCAACTTCGTACCCAAAGTCGAATGCAAACTCTTCCAAAACGAGGAAGTGAATCTGGGATCTCTGTCGGATACGATAGAAACTGGAATACCAGTGGAGTCGGACTATCTCTCGGATATACAGCTCTGCATACTGAACCATGGTGAAAGTCGTCTTAATAGGCAAGAATGTGCTGATTTGGTAAGACGATCTACAATCACCCAATAGGCATTCGATCCTCTGGCTGACCTCGGCAATCCGGTCACAAAGTCCATGGTAATGTTCTCCCACTTCCACTCGGGAATAGGAAGAGGCTTGAGCAAACCTGCTGGTCTCTGATGCTCGGCCTTCACTAACTGGCAAGTCAGGCACTCGGATACAAAACGCCTGATGTCCTTCTTCATCCCTGGCCACCAATACAATAGCTGCAGATCTTTGTACATCTTCGTACTCCCAGGGTGAATGGAGTACGGGGACGTATGGGCCTCTGATAAGATGTCTGCTCGGATAGAATCACTGCTGGGAACCCATATCCTATCTCGGTATCTCACAATACCGTCGCTGACTGAATACAAAACACTGCCCTTGGCTTCATCTCTCTTCTTCCACTGTGCCAACTGCTCATCTGCTGCCTGACCGCTGCGAATACGGTCAATAAGAGAGGACTGGATAGTCAAGGTAGATAAACGAGGAACTCTACCTCGTGGATAAGTTTCAAGATCGAACTTCTGCATCTCAATCTGAAGAGGTTTCTGCATCGTCAAATGAGCCATCACTGCGACTTTCCTGCTCAAAGCATCCGCAACTACATTAGCTTTACCCGGGTGGTAGCTAATGTCACAATCGTAGTCTTTCACAAGCTCCAACCAACGCCTCTGACGCATGTTCAGCTCCTTCTGCGTAAAGAAATACTTGAGGCTTTTGTGGTCGGTAAAGATCTGACACTTCTCTCCATACAGATAGTGCCTCCAAATCTTCAAAGCAAAAACTACGGCCGCTAACTCCAGATCATGGGTAGGGTAATTCTTCTCATGAATTTTCAGTTGTCGAGAAGAATACGCTATCACTCTCCCATGCTGCATCAAAACTGCACCTAAACCAAGCTTCGAAGCATCGGTATAAAGGACAAACTCACCAGATCCTGACGGTACAGCCAAAACGGGTGCTGAGATAAGAGCTTGCTTCAAAGTATCGAAGCTCTTCTGACACTCCTCGCTCCACACAAACTTTACATTTTTCTTGGTCAGTGCTGTGAGTGGAACGGCAATGGATGAGAATCCCTGAATGAACTTCCTGTAATATCCTGCTAGCCCAAGAAAACTGCGGATCTCTGATGCATTCTGAGGCACAACCCAATCTCTGACTGCTGCAACTTTCGCCGGGTCTACCTCAATACCACTGCTAGAAACAATGTGGCCCAAGAACGCCACCTTCTCTAACCAGAATTCGCACTTACTGAACTTTGCGAATAATTTGTGCTTCTGCAATGTCTGCAACATTGTGGTCAGATGTCTGCTGTGCTCCTCCCGACTCTTGGAGTAGACGAGAATGTCATCTATGAACACTATCACAAACTGGTCGAGGTACGGCTGAAATACGCGATTCATGAGATCCATGAAGATCGCTGGCGCATTCGTCAGACCGAACGGCATCACAAGGAACTCGTAGTGACCATAACGAGTCCTGAAAGCTGTCTTCGAAACATCAGCATCTCTCACCCTCAACTGGTGATAACCGGAACGCAGATCTATCTTGGAGAAAATCGAAGCTCCCTGCAACTGGTCAAACAGATCCTCAATCCTCGGCAGTGGGTATTTATTCTTCACTGTAACCCTGTTCAACTCCCGGTAGTCAATGCAAAGCCTCATCGTGCCATCCTTCTTTTTCACGAATAAGACTGGCGCGCCCCATGGAGAAAAGCTCGGGCGAATGAACTCCTTGTCGAGAAGTTCCTGGATCTGCTTCTTAAGCTCTGCCATCTCTATCGGTGCTAGTCGGTACGGCGCTTTGGATATCGGAGCCGTACCTGGCATAAGCTCAATGGAAAACTCCACCTCTCTCTCGGGTGGCATACCAGAGACGTCTTCGGGAAAAACGTCTAAGAAATCTCTGACAATCGGAACATCTGAGGCTGACTGGCTGGGTTCCTCGGGGACAGATAAAAAGGTCGCTAGAAATGCCCGACACCCTCTATGCATGAGTTTCCTAGCCTGAACATAAGGAATAATGCGCGGTTAAGGAAAGTACCTGTCCGGCTCAAATACGAACTGCTCCATTCCAGGCGGTCGGACAAGAACGGATCTCCGCTGGAAGTCTATCAACACTCTGTTCCTCAATAGCCAGTCCATCCCTAGGATGATGTCAAATTCCGGCATCGTTAGCACGATCAGATCCGCATAAACAAGATTACCGTGCAGCTCAAGGTCTATATCTCGGATAACATTGGTGGCTGCCATCTCCTCGCCTGACGGCAACACTACTGAAAAGGCTGTATCTAGCCCAATGGTCTGGATCTTGAGAAAGTTTGCAAAGACCTCCGAAATAAACGAGTGAGTGGCCCCTGAATCTATCAAGGCCTTGGTAGCGGAACCAGATATAAAAATTCTCCCTGAAAGAGCGGAGCTCTAAGTTGAATCCCACTACAAGATCTAAACTTATAGACATGCAAAGGTCAAGGTTCCTCTAGCTTAATTCCTCTGAAATAAATCTGAGTAGAGCATGCAATCCTATAACAGTTCTAAGTTCAAAAATCTAAATCCCGATTCCCAAAATGCTGAAATTTGAAGAATAACTTAAAGTTTAAAGGTACCTGTCAACAACATAGTCTCCGGGTTGGTTTCCGCGGCATGGAGAGCAAAAACTCTGCCTTGGGTAGGCAGATTCCTCTGAGGGCACTGCAGCAACATGTGGTCTGGACTGCCACACTTAAAATACTTTCCTAAGCCAGCCATACATGCTCCAGGATGGCGACGTGAGCACCTGGGACAAACTGGGTGCTCCTGAGTCCTCGGGGCTGGGCGTCCCCGCTGCTGCTGGCCTCGGTTCCTGGGCGGTCCATGAAAAGGCCTCTTATTCTGCTGCTGGTGCTGATGAGGAGGAGGGCGGTGCGGTGCCTGGACTGGGCGCTTGCCCTGGCGATCCCTCTCGATATCCCGCAGATCCTGCTCTGCGGCTAAGGCCTTGGAGACGGCAATCTCCTAAGTAGCAGGGTCAGATACCCTAACATCCCGGCGCAAGATCGGCCGTAAGCCCACCAGGAAGTGCATCAGCTTGGCTCTGGCATCATTCGCGATCAGGGGCACAAAGTGACAGCCCCTCTCGAACTTACGGATGAACTCCGTAACCGACATATCCCCCTGTCTCAGACTCATGAACTCGGTGGTCAGCCTGGTGCGAACCACCTCAGCAAAATACTTGGAGTAGAAAACCTCCGTAAAGCGGGTCCAAGAAAGTGTAGCCAATGTCAGGGCTACCGAAGCTCCTTCCCACCATAAGCGGGCGTCTCCAGTGAACAAGTAGGTGGCACATCGGACTCGGTCTGCGTCCCCCAGCTCCATAAAATCGAAGATAACCTCGAGGGATTTGATCCATCCCTCGGCAACCATGGGGTCAGATGCCCCAGAGAATTACTTCGGGCGCATCTTCATGAATCGCTCATACACAGCCTCGGGCCCTGTCGGCCTGGCTGCGGCTGCGGCATTGCCCCCCGCAAACTGTGCGAAGAACTGTGCCATCCCAGCTAACATCTGGGCACTCATGTCCGGTGGGGGCGGTGGAGGAGGTGGTAGGTCTCCCTCCGGTCTATGCTCCTCTCTGTCCTCTCGGCGAGGCTCCACCTCTCTGTTGCGCTCTAAAATGCGTCTAGGGGGCATACTGTTCCAACATAACCCATACGTAACTAACATGCATAATTCCATACTTTATTTTAAATGAACACTGAAATACTGAAAATCTGGAAGCATGATGACAAAATAATTAATGCTTTAACTGAAATGCTGAACAAAATGCTGAACTGAAAAACTTACAGACCAAAGGCATGGCTTCGTGAGCTTCTCGCGGTCAGTAGTAGTGAAACCCTATACAGAACCTCCGCTCTGATACCAACTGTGAAGGGCCTAAAACTCCTTTCTTGAAAATTTGCGGAAAATTAAAAATTTTCTTTTTAAAAGAACTTAAATGGCCTCATTCATAAAATCACTGGTGAATCAAGTTCAATATTTCAAAATATTGCAGCGGAAGAAAATTAAAGTTTTGCCAACAACAACGATTTAAAAATATCCAACGACTGATAAAATTGTTTGCGAAAAAAATAACAACTGCTGCACTGAGGTCCTCGGGTTCCACTACTGCCGACCCAAGCTGGCTCACTGGTCCCCGCCCTCGGCCCTGGCCTCATCAGTACCTACAACAATCAAGTCTAGTGAGTCTAAAGACTCAGCATGCATAAATCGCATCTAACGAGAAAAAATCTGAATTTAAAATATGCATGATTTAACATATCCTGTCCTGAGGCATACTGAAAAATAATCTGTACTGAGCAATTATAATACGTGCATAAATGAACTGATAATCACAGTAAAAATGTCTGCTCCTTGGAGCCTGTACTGAAATAACTGATAAAATTTTCTGTTGAGATTATGTTTTACGCCTGTGGCCACTGCACTAAGCTGAACTGATCGGTAACTGGCTACCGGGGAGGCTGAAACTGAACTGAGCTGGCCGGTCACTGGCGACCGGGTGGTACCATACTGAACTGATCGGTGACTGGCGACCGTATAAAATAACACTCCCACATAGTGAATGAACCACAAGCCATATCGCATAAATCTCAAGAATAATCATTTTCTATTTAATGCACGTAAAATAATTAACTGGCGTAATGAAAATTCCTGTAATTTTACCAACTGGATTGGATTGGATCGTCCCCAGGCTCGGTGCAACCTAACTGGGCTATGAAAAATATGCAATAGCTTAAACTTGACCAACTATGCAATTTACGTTCAAAAGATGCGACTATGATGCCTAATGACTTCGCATTTAATCATGACTCCGAGCCAACCTGAACCGACATATAGTCATGATTAAAATACGCTGAAAAATCATAAAATAATGCTCCTAAAATGATAGGGTCGAAATCTAGGTGGAATGGAGGCCAAAACACGAAACGCTCTTTCGAGAGTCAATTTGGCACATTGCACCGTAAATTCTCGTACGACCTCGAAAATGATCCGAATGACGAACGGTCGAAAACATGACCTTCCCAACTCAATGAGTCACTGTCCAGTCCAAGGCCATGGGCTAAAAGCCAACCAAGAACTCAAACGAGCCTTCTAAACGACACAGCAACTTGCTGTAATTTCCAGCAGCTGCGCAACTACAAGACTTGCGTTGGTTTCGAGACTATCGGCCATTAGGGGCGTGAACCACCGACCAGAGACTCTTACCAACATCCCAAGGAATGATTTGAACCATGGCTAAGGGCCCTAGGCCAGCCACAATCCGCATCATACCAAAACTCAACCGAAGGGTCCAACCGAGAGCAACGTGTATGCGTGTGTAGTGTTTATGCTATGATCGATGTCTCGTGTCATTCCAATGGCCATTTGATTGACCATGGCACGATCTAGACATCTAGGAGCATGATATGAACCGTGGCTAAGGGCCATAGGCCAACCAAGATCCATACCAAGCAACAAAAGAAACGAAACCATATGCTGAAAAATGGAAGGGGCCGAATGGGGAAAGGGGCTGTTCTTGTTGATTATTTAAAAACCGATGAGCCATGGACCAAGCCACCAAAAGGGAGACTTAGTCACGTCTTATACATGCTTGGGGAGTGATCCAACCATGGCTAAGAGCCCTTAGGGCAGCCAAGATCAGATCCAACCCCTTGACACAAAAACTGAAATTTTCGAACACAAATCTGCGCCTATGGGAACTTGCTGTCATTCTGAATTTCCAGCAAGCATGGGGCTGGTTTGAATGGACCAAAATCAGACAATCCAAGTACTATGCAGTCTAACTCAATCTCATGCCCGTCATACTGTAGTATACAATGTTTCATAGAATTCACTGACATCAAACCTGTCCCCAAAGGAGAAGAGACAGACACTACAGACGATAATGACTCAACAGGCAATGCATGACTCAATCCAAATCTCTCAGAAATAAATGTATGAGAAGCACCCGTATCTATCAATACATAAGCAGAGTAACCACATAAAGAACAGTTACCTGCAACAACATCGTCTGGTGCTTCCTGGGCCTGTTCCTCTGTCAAAGCAAATACTCTGGCCTACTATCTAGGTTGCTGGCTAACTGTCTAGCTTCCTCTTGGCCTCTGCTGTGACCGAGTAGTAGTCGGTGGTTGCTGGAAGGAGTGAATTGCAGATGATCGTCTATCTGTCCGAGCCACTGATCCAGATGACTCCGCTCCCTGAGATCTCTGGGAACCTCTCTGTGGACACACCCTGGAAAAGTGTCCTTGCTGTCTGCAGAGGTTGCAACTACCAAATACTCCTTGGCATTGCTCGGTGGAATGTCTTCCTCCACAAGTCCTGCAATAAACCTCAGTAATAGCTCTGGCTCTGTCGGGAACCACCAGAGCTAGATGAACTGCTCCCTGACTTCTTGAACTGCTTTCCCCGGGCTTTCAAAAAATCTTTCTTTCCACCACTGCTGCTGCCACCCTCAAATCTGGGAGGAGGTTGTTGTGGTCTCGATGCTGGAGGAACAAATGAAGCTCCTTTCTGTCTCATCAAACCTGCTTCTGCTCCTTTGGCTCTGTTCAGGGCATCAGCGAAATTATTCGGTCACCTGGTGTTCACCAATGTAAAGATCTCAGGATTCAGTCCATTGATAAACTGATCGGCAATGACTTCCTCATTTTCAGCTACGTGTGGAGCAAATCTCAACAAGGTAGAGAACTTGGGAACATACTCCTTTATGTTCAACTGCCCCCGTCTCAGATTGGCAAACTCTGCCCCTTTGTCTTTTTGTATGACACTGGGAAAAATCTCTGATAAAACTCAGCTTTAAAGACATTCCAAGTAATAGTCGTACCTCAATGCTCCAACGCTCTCATTGTCGTGATCCACCAGTTCTTTGCAACGTCATGTAACTGGTGCCCAATCAACCGGACTCGACGCTCATCTGTGTAATCCAACGAATCAAACAGCATCTCAATATCATCTAACCAACACTCACAGTCAACAGAAGTCTCTGTTCCCTTCAAGGTTGGCAGTTTAAAAGACTGAAATCTCTTTAGTAGCGTTTCCATCGGTGTGGCTGTAACATCCATCGGATTCGCAGATGTACTACCCTGTTCTAGTACTCTTCGAGGAGGCATATCTGATTACCAAAAGGGTTAGCAACAAAATACAACAAACCTATTTCAGTCCTCCTCTGATCATCTTACTGCTGATCAAGAATCGGTTCTGATTCATTCTCAATAATACACATTTCTAAATCAAATTAGATAATCATGTAAACATGTATTTCAAAGCAGTAAAACATGCTAGCATTCAAAAGCAAGGAAGAAAACTCATTCTCCCCTGCTCACTAGCTCCTATCTCAGTCTAAAGAACCTACTGCTCTGATAACACCTGCTGTGGGGACCTGAACCTAATTCGTCTTCTTAATCGTTATTAAGAATCAATGTAACAATTAAGTAATGAGGGACATAAATTTTTTTCTTAAAATGCAAATGCGGAAACATAATGTACTCGATCTGATATACATGTCAATATAAAAGTACAAGTCTCGTACAACATTTATTTATCTTAAACTAAAGTTCAGTCACTATATCAAGTACTGAAAATCAATCTACTCTAAGTCCGGATCTCCACGCTAATTCTGAATCTCTCATCCTCTTCCTAATCCTGATCCTGCCCCACCTGTTGTCAGGCACACATACAAACAAGACAAGAGCCAGATAACTCCGGTGAGAATATAATCCCAGTATAAACAATGTAAACATGCAGTCATATAAAACCATATATAAAAGCGTGAAACACATATCAATAGAATGTATCAAATCAGAAAGACATGTATCGATACAAAGCTGTCAATAAAACTCTGGACTCGTCATTTCAGACTCGACTCATTTCTACTATAGGGATCCCGGTTGAATAAGAACGCAACATTCTCCCACCTACTTTCCCCAGCCAGATTGTGGTACGTTCTTAATCCCAGACTTTGGCTATCTCTATCGAGTATCTACAATAGAAGTCGATCTACTTCTACGCACATCGATATATACCCAAAAGTCCAGTGACTTGGCGATTCTGCCAATGACTAGGCACATCTCCTCAAAACTCTAACTCATGCTTTGCTATAAATCAATAGAATAAGCATATCAATATCAAGAATTGCAAATATCAATGCAATAATCACTCTGTATGTGATTTTGGGAAACTCAAGTTGAATCTAACTCGAGTTGTGCAATCCCGGATCAACATTCGTTTATACCTTTCTTTCTGTCAATCTGACTCTGTCGAAGTCTCGGACTCAAATCTGTCAATACTCAATCTGGAAATGACAATAACGTGGAGTACAATATCAATACCCCAGTCAATCAATACTGGATATGATCAGAACTCAATAAAATTCTGTTTCAACAGCATAACTGCACAATCTCAATATACCAGTGATACAAATCAACAGATATAAATTCCCACAACTCACAATCAATAACAACACAAATTTGATATAAATCTCAAATAGATCAACTCTGAAAATCATAACAATTTCATACAGTATCCGTTTTTCAATTTGGTTTCGATTATACAATGTCTACTATATCAAGAACATCATATATGAGTCATATCTGCTTCCTTCAATATCATATTTTAAAAACATAACAAAACGTAATAAAACTTACGTCCAGTTGAAGCTCTCGTCTATAGAAACACGGTACCGCAGTCGGATTGAAATTCTAACGGCTGGATCCTTCGTAAATCACAAATCAAAAGGTGGAAAGGCGTAAGGATTTTTCACAAAGATTTCTCCATTCCTCTTTCTGAATTCTGAGTTGCTGAAGGCAGTGCAACCTTTATATATGTCCACTTGCATGTTGAAGACAAGTGGCTTATTTTTCATGTATATCAAGCGGCGCTCGGGCGGTCACAATTTACCGCTCGGGCGCGGAATGTTCTATCCGAGCCTTCAAGTTGTTATACACTGGCGCTCGGGCGGTCAAAAACTACCGCTCGGGCGCCAGACGTTCTGTCCATGAAGTGTCCCTGTAGAACATTGGAGCTCGGGCGGTCAAAAACCACCGCTCGGGCACCAATAGTTCTGTCCAAAAATTGTATAATTCATATGCTTTGCCCAATCTGGTCTCGGAATGGTCCGTCTATAATCATATCAGTTTATAATCAATAATATCATATTAACAGAATCAAAATCTCGGGCATTATACTTGTAAAGTCCTTTATCGAGGGTTGTTCGGTGCACTCTACGAGGAGCACCTATCTACATGCTCGGACATCACAATGTCCCCTACCAATGAAACATGGTACTCACATTGCAGATACTAGTCTCAAACTCAAGTAGCCTTTATCTTTCTTAACGGGGGCTGAATCGACTAGGAACTGTTTAGAGTATATAGTATTCCAAATATTAGTTTCATGATACTCATCATATGAGCATATCATATTTTTTCTATTATTTGTATATTCAAGGGATTTATCTATGCAACTAGCATGGGTATATAGATAAAGATGTGCCAAAACAATAATTTAAAATATAATTAAAATAAAGTTTGTTTATACATAGAGTTTCAATATGAACCCTCAGCCAACACTTGGCTCGACAGGCACCTACTCTAACAATCTCCCACTTGCACTAGAGCCAACTACCCATATGCTTCAAACCCATCGATTCCCGATGCTTCCCGAATAATGGTTCAGATAAAGGCTTAGTTAGTGGATCAGCAACATTATCTGTGGAGCCGACTTTGTCTATTGACACTTCTCCTCTTTCCACAATCTCTCGGAGGATGATGTACTTTCTCAATCCATGTTTGGATTTCTGACGACACCTTGGCTCCTTCGCCTGAGCAATGACTCCCGTTTTCTCACAAAACATCGGGACTGAAGCAACTCCATTTGAAATGACGCCCAACTCTTGGAAGAAATTCCTTAACCAAAAATCCTCCTTTGCTGCAGCTGATGCAACAATATATTCGGCCTCAGTGGTGGAATCTGCAGTACTGCCTTGCTTGGAACTCTTCCAAAAGATAGTAGCACCATTGAGCACGAATACGACCCCAGAGGTTGACTTTGATTCATCGATATCTCTTTGGACGCTAGAGTCGGTATAGTCTTAAAATTTAAGTTCTAAATACCCATAGACCAAGAACAACTTATTGGTTCTTCTCAAATGCTTGAGGATGTCTTTCACAAATTTCCAGTGTGGAAGACAAGTGTTCGATTGATATCTTCTCACTACATTTAGTTCATAAGCCACGTCAGGAAGTTCATAAGCCACGTCAGGAAGTGTAGATATCATCCCATACATTATACTACCAATTGCGGATGCATACAGAATGCGTGTCATGGCCGCTATCTCTGCATCAGTCTCGGGAGGCATAGACATGAATAGAGACACGCCATGACACATTAGTAGATGTCCTCTCTTGGAGTCATCCATCGAGAACCACTGAACGATGGTATCAATGTATGTGGACTGGGTGAGACCAAGAAATTTTCTTGATCTATCTCTATAGATCTGTATTCCGAATGCAAAAGATGCTTCGCTCAAGTCTTTCATCGAGAACTTTCTCGATAACCATATTTTAGTTGATTGCAATATTCCTACATCATTCCCAATGAGTAGAATTTCATCAACATAAAGCACCGAGAATGTCACAGCACTCCCACTGACCTTCTTATACACACTGGGTTCCTCAGGATTATGATCACTTCTGATAGATGTAAACCCTTCAGGTTGAGAAATGTAAATCTCTTTCTTAATATCCCCATCAAGAAAGGCTTTCTTGACATCCATTTGCCATAACTCATAGTCATACCATGCAGCTATGTCTAGAAATATCCTTATAGACTTGAAAATTGCAACTGGAGAAAAGATTTCCTCAAAGTCCACTCCTTGTCTTTAAGTATAGCTTTTTGCTACCAATCACGCCTTGAAGGTCAATAACTTCTCATCCGCCCTAAGTTTCCTCTTGTAAATATATTTACACCCTATGGGAACAGTTCCCTCAGGTGGATCCACAAGATTCCAAACTTGGCTCGAATGCATGAAATTCAACCCAGACTCCATTGCTTCAAGCCACTTGGATGAATCGACATCAGATAACGCTTCCTTGAAGGTTATTGTATCACATCCATGGTAAGGCTCATGATGGCCCTCTTCAAGAAGATGACAATACATCATAGGTGGTCTCAAGACTCTCTCGGATTTTCTAAGAGCTTGTATCTCCTCTCTTGGCTCTTCGTGTGTGGGTTCTTCAATTGTGGGCGTCTCTCGAACCTCTTCAAGTTCTATCATCTCCCTTTTTCTATCTAATAGAAATTCTTTTTCCAAAAAAAGTTGCATTCCTAGAAACAAACACCTTTGTTTCTTGAGGAAGACTGAAATAGTATATAACTGAATTCCTTGGATATCCCACAAAGTAACATAAAATGGATCGACTATCCAATTTATCTCCCACTCCCTGCTTCACATAAGCAGGGCATCCTCATATTCTAAAATAAGAATATTCGGGAGGCTTACCCATCGATATCTCATATGGTTTCTTATCAACTTCCTTTGAATGGATATTGTTCAACAACAGTGCCGCTGTCTCAAGTGCATATCTCCAAAAGAATGGCGACAACTCCGTGAACCCCATCATAGACCGAACCATTTCCATCAAAGTCTGGTTACAATGCTCTGATACACCATTCAACTACGGTGTAGCAGGCGGAGCCCACTGTGAGAGAATCAAATTCTTCCTAAGATACTCTTGGAACTCGGCACTCAAGTACTCACCACCTCGATCCGATCGAAGTGACTTGATGTTTCTTCCCAATTGTTTATCTACTTTACTTCTGAATTCTTTGAACATTTCAAAGCTTCAAATTTGTATTTCATCAAATAAACATATCCATGCATTGAAAAATCATCGGTAAAGGTGATGAAGTACGCATGTTCAAGCATCGTGGTAATGTTAGGCGGACCGCACACATCGTAATGGATCAAATCCAATAATCCTTTGGCTCGCTCCACATGGCTCTTAAATGGAATTTTGGTCATCTTTCCTTTTAGAAAAGATTCACAAGTTGTGAGAGAGTTAATATTAGACATATCAAACATGCCTACTCCCACTAGGTTGTTCATTCTTCTTAGGGAAATATGTCCTAATCGAGCATGCCATAATTATGTTGAATTTAGAGTATCTTGTTTTCGTCTGTTTGTTGTTATTGCTTGGACATTGTTTAGTGGAATATCTTTCAATTTTAAGTTATAGAGATCGTTTTCAAGTTCTCCCGTACCAATCAAACATTCATTCTTGTAAATGTTGCAAACACCTTTGCTAAATAAACAATAATATCCATCTTTATCAAGCATAGAAATGGAAACAATGTTTTTAACCAAATCATGTACAAACAAAACATCTATTAAAATTAACTTAAAATTATTGTTCAAAAGCAAGTAAACATCTCTAATAGCCTTGGCAGCAACTCTTGCCCCATTTCCCATTCTCAAGAAGGTCTCACCTTCCCTTAGCCTTCTACTTCTTCTCATCACCTGCAAATCATTACAGAGATGTGAGCCACAGCCGGTATTTAATACCCAAGAAGTAGAGTTAATTGAAATTTTTATTTCAATATAGAACATACCATTTCCAGAAACTTTCTGGGCAAGATATTCTTTGAGGTTACGCCTCCAATGTCCAGGCTTCTTGTAGTGATTACAGATATCAGTAGTCTTGTCAGCCTTGACTAGTGTGGCTGCCACAACGAGATTCAGAGCTTGCCTCTTCTACGGCACATTCTTCTTGGGTCGTTGGAAAGAACGCTTCTTTCCCTTCCCATTTGGACCAGTGTTCGTACTAGATGAAGAACCCACATAAAGAACTGACTTCTGTTTGTTGATGGTGGACTCAAAGGTAACAAGCATATTCACCAACTTCTCAAGGGTAGGCTCCAGCTTGTTCATATTGAAATTCACCACAAAAGGATCAAATGAGCTAGGCAGCGACAAGAGCAACACGTCGGTGGTCAAATCCGAAGGTAATGTAAGATCCATGGCAACGAGCTTGTCCACAAGCCCAATCATCTTTAGGCCATGCTCATTGGACCGAGGCCCTATCTCGCATGTTTAAAGTGATCAAATCTTTGATGGTAGCATGCCTAAGAGGTCGAGTCTACTCACCAAAGAGCTCCTTGAGATACAAATGAATGTCAGCAGCACTCTTTGAATCCTCAAAACGCCTCTACAGCTCATCATTCTTAGAAGCCTGTATATAACACTTGGCTCGCAAGTCATGGTTACATCATTCCTTGTAAGTCTGCAATTCCTCAGGAGTGCAGCTATTCGGAGCCTTAACAGGGGGCGACTCAGTAAGTGTATATGCTATCATTTCCGAATTCAAGATGATTTCCAGATTTCCTAGCCAGTTGAGGTAATTAGGTCCAGTTAAAACGTGTTTGTCCAATATTGCAGATAATGGATTAAAAATTGTTGATATTGTCAAATTTGTACTTAAAAGTAAAAAACAGATAAATGTTAATGACTATTTAAAAATATTTAGTAAGATATAAAGTATGGACTTTTACTTCTTAAATTTTCACTCCTACTGTTTTGACATTTTTCACTACCCTCTAGTGAAAACGAGAAACTCCTTTTCTCAGTAGATACGGAAGGTCCAATTAGCAAATTAAGATCTCGAATAATATCAGCCAATCATAGTTTCTAAAAGATAGTTTCCAATTTCATCTCCATGCAACCCTTTATGTAAACTTTTGTCTCACGTTTGATTATAACCCAATAATATGACGTCGTTCATCTTTACGTGTCAAGCCTTATCCATCAATATTGAACCTTAATGGACGGTTGCCATGAGTTCCCTAAATAATATTTGCTTAAATTATGGAAGTTCCACGTAGTTCACATCACCATGTCAATGGGTGTCACAACTTTCCGGTATCCAGGGCTCCCCCAATAATATGAGCCGAGCCCCTAGCACGGATAGCATTTATCATGCACTCATTGTCGATGGAAGACATGGAAATTAAAAACACCTTTATAATTCCCCTTTTCGGGCTTAATATTAATTTTGAATCTTATCCAAAATGAGGGTTTTTAATTTTGAAAGGTCTCATAATTAATTTTATTTAAAAGCTCGCCATGTTTGATCGTATGTTTGTCGGATTCATACAACTTTGTTATTATCATAATAATAACTCACATACTCATTATTTATAATATATCATGCATATATTATAAACAATAAACTAAACAAGGATGATCAATCACTCCAATCTCTAATGGCTCGTGTGAGCCAAACACGGGCCTAGGTCCAGTCCTAAGGAATGCATGGGATGCAAATGCATAATTACATAAGCCTCCAATATTTACATGTCTTTGATATTCATAATCATCAAGGCCACCATCTGGCCACCATCTTTCAATCTTGATCTTCCACTAAACTAATATTTACAAATAAATATCCATGGCGAATAGGGATACATCTCATGGGGTGGGAACGGGCCGTAAACCAAGCACACTTATAAATGATAATTATTACAATAATTCAACACAAAATATCCTAGCATAAACATACTAAATTGGGCTTGGGCTTTTGATCATCCTTCATGCATAATATCACATACCATACACCATCAATTAATTATCACAATAATCAATTGATCCAATATTATATATCTTTATCCAATCACTAACCGCCACGATTATAAACTTAATCAACAAAATAAACAAACTCCTTTGTTTACTTTCTAATTAATTTATTTATAACCGAATTTCTTGTAAATCACAATTAACTATAAATAATTAAAGTCCAACTTCAATTATTTATTTTATGAGAAAATATATACAAATTTTGTGTATTTAACTTTAAGAGCCCAATAAGACATTTTTCACCAAAAATATTTTGGCTCATTTAAATTTCACAAATTACGTTGACCATCTAATGACCCAACAACTCAAGGCACATGACACATTGATATTCCAAACACTTTTGAAAATCCTAGTCGTCATCGCCGTTGCCAGAGCTCCGTCGCGGGATTCTAGCCACAAAGAAAATTATTAAAATGAGGGGGGGTTTCGGGAATCCCTCGGGCTGCCCAAAATGGGCAGCAACATGGGGCCGCAGATCCCCCCAAAACCGGCAAATGATTTGTTCTTCAATCATCTCATGCGGTTAGAAATTGTCCTCAATATAATATCAAGTATTTGCTACACAAAAATTGATCTAAGCTCTGATACCACTTGAAAGATGATCGATTATGGTGCCCGGAAGCGCAACGGAATTTTAAAAATCATATTTTTGAAATTAGAAAACCGAGCACCCCTTTAGTGTGTAGAAAACCGAGCACCCTTTAGCTATCAAAGAATCGATACTATGTGTCATGTCATAGTTTCATTGATGGTGTAATCTATGAAACACCTTTCATAATTACCACTAACACTCTGATCAGAGATTTCAAACTACATATATATGAGATCACATAGGATATCCATACCCGAAGGTAAGTATTGAATCCCCGACTACAATGCATCGACACCTATATGTTTCGACAAAACACCCAACCTTGCCACTTGAGGACCCAATAAGAGTCGGTAAACAAGTCAAAGTACAATGCTAATATATAATGTCTCAATGTTTTCACTGGTCATAAGGACTAATGGTTTACAGCCATAAACTAGGACGTTTCCACTCGATAAGCGAGAATCACTTGGAAAGTCTTTTACGGAGGGTTGTTCAGCGCACTCTACGAGGAGCACCTATCTACATGCTCGAACATCATAATGTCCCCTACCAATAAATATTGTACTCACATCGCAAATACTAGTCTCAAACTCAAGCAGTCTTTATCCTTCTTAACGGTAGCTGAATCGACTAGGAACTGTTTAGAATATACAATATTCCAAATAATATGAATTCCATGATACTCATCATATGAGCATCTCATATTCTTTCTACTATTTTTATATTCAAGGATTTTATCTATGCAACTAGCATGGGTGTACAGATAAAGATGTGCCAAAACAATAATTTCAAATATAATTAAAATAAAGTTTGTTTATACATAGAGTTTCAACATGAACCCTCAGCCAACACTTGGCCCGACGGGCTCCTACTCTGATAGTCACCATCGAGCCCACCTGACCCTAACCATCCCTAGACCATGCCTAGACCCAACCCAGTCCAGTCCAAACCATAGAACCCATGCGCGAGCCACCTGGACCAGAAGACAGCCGCCGCGTGCCTTGGAGTACCCCACGCCTCTCACGTTTTGCTCAAGGCAGCACTGACCCAAGCCACTCCAGCCCCTGGCCTGACCCTTGCCCATCACCCTAGGACCCTGATTTACAACCTAGCTTATCCCCAAACCGATCCACAGCCCCTTGTAAAGCAGCTGATCGCGAGAAGGTTTGGGGAGAGTCCTAGCTTTTGTGGTCTCATCCCCAGCCTGAAACACGAGTACTAGCCATGCTAGGACTCTTACTAGGATCTAGACACGACCCTTAGGACCCAAACTCCAGACCTGGTCGAGCCCCAAGTACCCATGAACAGCAACCGAGCCTACAAGACACTTACAAGCGAAGCACACCTTCGGTTCTGATTATAAAGTAAACCCATGGTTCCAGCCTTTTTTCCTCTATTATTTTATCATGTTTTGTCATTAATTCAATCATATTTTTATCATATTTTAGCAGCCTACTCATTGGATTCAAAAACGTTTATAAAACAAGCGTGAAATCATCGTATTTTAGAAAATAAACGTTTTACCATAAAAGATATTAAACACCAATATTTTTCATTCATAATCAATTAACACACACACATTTTGATTTGAATGATGTTTGAAAGGGTTTAGAAAATGTGCCTTTGCGTTTATAATGCTCGAATTTTCAATCGTCAGAGAGAAAGGACGAACAAGCGACGAAGAACACAAGCTTTTCTTTCCTCCAAAATCTTGAAAATATTAGGTGAGTGTGCAAGGTGAATTCGTCTAATAGGTTATGATTTATGGTGTTTAAAAGTCCTTGGTCACCTATTTATAAATAATTAACATGTTAATGGACTTTGGTTTTGGGCTTGCAAGCTTAAGAATAATTGGGCCTATTTAAATTAATTAAATTGAACCCAATAACACTTATTTAATTAAAACATAAAAGTTTATAAAATAATTTTCCATAAAATAATATTTTTGATCTTTTAGAACTCCTTGTTTCCGAAAACCGGCTTTCTGGGAAAAATCGAGCTCGACTCGTAAAATAATTTGAACTCCAACATTTTTTAGGAAAATTAAATTTTAAATCATATTAGGAAGCCTTGCTATTAATTAATGAAAAATTAGTATTCTTGTCTTTGTCGTCCCGGTCTCTTTTACCCTGCCTATTATCGAATATCAGATAAAATCCTTAATTTCATGCAATCATGTCATTTTATCATTTAATCATGCAATCATACATTTAATCATATAATAAATATCATGCTAGCATTTAAAAGCAATTAAATAAAAAAAATTAAGAAATTAAAATAATTTTGCATGCATGTGACTTACGTATGTTGGTTTTCGGACGTTACAAAAAATGTGTTTTTGAGCTCTGAAGTTTAAATCTACAAAATATGTATATATTTTCCCATAAAATAAATAATTGAAGTTGGAATTTTATTATTTATAGTAAATGGTGATTTAAAAGAAATTCAGTTATAAATAAATTAATTAGAAAGTAAACAAAGGAGTTTGTTTACATTGTTGAATTAATTTATAATCGTGACAGTTAGTGATTGGATCAAGACATATAATATTTGATCATTTGATTTTTATGATAATTAATTGGTGGTGTGTGATATGTGATATTATGCATGAAAGATGATCAAAAGACCAAGCCCAATTGGCTAGGTTTATGCTAGAATATTTTGTGTTGAATGATTGTAATAATTATCAATTTATAAGTGGCCTTGGTTTATAGCTCGTTCCCATCCCTAAAATGTATCCATATTTGCCATTGATATTTATTTGTAAATATTAGTATAGTGAAAGATCAAGATTGGAAGATGGTGGGCCTTGATGATTATGAAGATCGAAGACCTGTAAATATTGGATGCTTATGTAATTATGCATTTGCGTCCCATGCATTTCCTAGGATTGGACCTAGGCCTGTGTTTGGCTCACACAGGCCATTAGTATTGGGGCGATTGATCATCCTTGTTGATTTATTGTTTTTAATATATGCAAGATATATTATAAATAATGAGCATGTGCATTATTATTATTATTATAACTAAGTTGCATGAATCTGGCAAACGTACGATCAAACATGAGAGCTTTTAAATAATATTAATGATGAGACCTTTCAAAATTAAAACCCCTCATTTTGAATAAGATTCAAGATTAATATCAAGCGCGAAAAGGGGAATTTTAAAGGTGTTTATAAAATATCCATGTCTTCCATCGATAATGGATGCATGATGAACGCAACCCGTGCTTAGTGCTCGGCTCATAGTATTGGGGGAGCCCTCGACGTCGGAAAGCTGTCACATGTATTGACATGATGATGTTAACTACGTTGAACTCCTATTATTTTGGCTCATATTATTGAGGGAACTCATTGCGACCGTCGATTAAGATTCAACATCGATTGGTAAGGCCTAAAACGTAAGGATAAACGACGTCATATTTTTGGGTTCTAATCAAACGTTAGACAAAAGTTTACATAAAAGGTTGCATGAAGATGCAATCTGAAACTACCTTTTAGGAATTATGATTAGCTGAAATTATTCGGGATCATAATTTGCTAATTGGACCTTACGTACCTACTGAGGAAAGAAGTTTTCCGTTTTCACTAGAGGGTAGTGAATAATGTCAAAAAAGTGGGAGTGAAAATTTATGAAGTAAAATTCCATAATTTATATCTTACTTAATATTTTTAAATAGTCATTAACATTTATCTATTTTATTTTTCAGTACAAATTTGACAATTTTTTTGATCCGCAACCCATTATCTGTAATAGTCGACAAAAACATAGTAACCAGACCTAATTATCTCAATTGGGTAAGAAACCTAAAAATCGTCTTGAATTCGGAAATGATAGCATATACACTAACTGAGTCTCCCCTGTTGACGCTCCGACTAGCTGCACTCCTGAGGAATTGCAGACCTACAAGGATTGATGTGACCATGACTTGCGAGAAAAGTGTCATATGCTAGCTTCTATGAATGATGAGCTGCAGAGGAATTTATCGGATGCAAAAAGTACTGCTGACATTCATTTGCATTTCAAGGAGCTCTTTGGTGAGCAACACGGCCTCTTAGGCATGCTACCGTCAAGGATCTAATCACTTTACGCATGCGAGATGGGGCTTCGGTCCATGAGCATTGCCTAAATTTGATTGGGCTTTTAGATAAGCTCGTTGATATGGATCTTATGTTGCCATCGGAGTTGACAACTGAAATGTTACTCTTGTCACTTCCTAGCTCATTTGATTCTTTTGTGGTGAATTTCAACATGAACAAGCTAGAGCATACCCTTGAGGAGTTGGTGAATATGCTTGTTACGTTTGAGTCCTCCATCAAGAAAGAAAAGTCGGTTCTTTATGTGGGTTTTTCATCTCGTACAAAAATTGGTCCACATGAGAGGGGAAAAAAGCGTTCTTTCCAACGTTCCAAGAAGAATGTGCCCTTGAAGAGGCAAACTCCGAGTCCCGCTGTGGCAACCACACAAGTAAAGGCTGACAAGACTGCTAATATCTGTCATCACTGCAAGAAGCCTGAAAATTGGAGGCATAACTGCAGAGAATATATTGCCCAGAAAGGTTCTGGAAATGGTATGTTCTATATTGAAGTAAACATTTCAATTAACTCTACTTCTTGGGTATTAGATACCGATTGTGGCTCACATCTCTGTAATGATTTGCAGGTGATGGGAAGAAGTAGAAGACTTAGGGAAGGCAATGGAGCAAGTATTGCTGCCAAGGTTGTAGGAGATGTTTACTTATTGTTGAACAATGATTTTAAGTTAATGTTAAGAGATCTATTGTTTGTACCTGATTTGTTGAAAAACTTTGTTTCCATTTCTATGTTTGATAAAGATGGATATTTCTGTTTATTTGACAAAGGGGTTTACAACATTTACTAGAATGAATGTTTGATTGGTACGGGAGAACATGAAAACGATCCATATAACTTAAAATTGAAAGATATTCCACTAAACAATGTCTAAGCAATAATAACAACAAACAAGCGTGATAGGATCGATTAACGTATCAAGAGTGTTTAGAAGGGGGGGTTGAATAAACACTCACAATTAAGTTAAACTGATTCTCGGAATCTTTTTGGTCAATGACAATCAGTTAAACTAAAGTAGTTGCGGAAAATAACTGACTGAAAGATAGAATACGAAACTGAAATAAAATAGGCAAGGGTTGTTTTTGGATGTTCGGGGAATTTAATTACTCCTACGTCACCCCTTCTATCTCAAGGATAGGATATCCACTAAAAGACTTTGATCAAATACAAGAATTGTACTGACCCACTTCAGTTTGGACTTAACACTGCCAAAAACTGAAACTCTTAGTATTACAGAATGTTCTCAGTGCGTAACTGATCTGCGCACTATCGAATTTCAACGATTATTACAACTTGCTAATGAGCTCAAATTGTAGCCTTAACTGCTACGAATATATCAAGTAAGATTGAGCTGAGATTATGACAGAGTGACAGCAAGCTTTTTTAATAGTGTTGACTCTCTCTTTTCTTCAGCTGTTCTTCTGTCATATTTATAAGCTTATTTTCTCCAACGGTAACTTGAGATGAATTTGAATCTTTGTATCCGTTGATTTCTACTTGATTATTCCTTGGACATTGTTTGCTTCATTTATTGTGATGCGGCATCTTAATTGCTTTCGCCGAAATGTGTTTTTCTAAGCTGTATTGATTGAAGTGCGGCGTTGCAATCTTCTATGTCTCTTGACGGTTGATTGTTCTTTCCCGAGATATGTTCAGTTGAAGGGTGTTTAGCATACGGCTGAATATATCAACTGATCAGTTTCCAACTGATCAGTCAGTTGATTTCAGTTATTAAGTCCAGTTGCTGAGTTCAGTTTACTCGATCAGTTGGTTCGTATTTTCAGTTGATTCATATTTTGTCAAACGCCTGAATTTAGTTTCTAACAATTTTCCCCTTTATGGTGTTTGACAAAACTAAGTAAATAATAACTGAACATCTGAGCTCATTGTAGATAAAATAAGAGATTGAATTTCTTGAACTGAAAGAGATCTTGATTTAATAACAGCTGAGAATCTAATAATCTGATTAACTGCTTCTGCTGTTTTTCAAGATGCTCTTTGATCTTTGATTTCTTCCCCCTTTTTGTCAAACAAATCCATCTTCTCAGATAATTTTCGAACGTCAGTGGAAAGAATTTTGACATCTGCGGAGATACTTGAGACAGCAGTTTGTAAACAAGTCTGCAGCAATTCCATTTTATTAGAAATAGAAGTTTCCAATCGCTTAACTCGTTGACTGATTATATCCTGAGTTGTATAGAGACTTTGAGCTAGACCTCTGTTATTTTTCATCTCAAGTACAGTTCGGGTAAAAGACTCCATCTTTGCTTGAATGGCTTTCAGTTTTGCGGAGTCATATTCCATTGAAGAATCCAATTTGACAATATGAGAGAATTGTGTGGATTGAATTTTCTTGATTTCAGTAATCATCTGCTACATATTGTGCTGCATATTCTGGATTTCTTCAAGAACAAGATCCATTTCTGTGGATTGAAGAGGAGGTGACTGATTAGATGTTCTTGGTTCATGTGAGACTTGATCAAAGACCACCATGGTTCTATCAGATAATATCGTTTCAGAGACAGTCTGTACTGGAACATCTGTTTCAGTTACTGCTACTTGGACTGGAGGAGATGAAGATTGATATTGATCAACAATTGGGCTTTTCTGCTGAATAAGATTTTCAATGAAAGGGTCATGAACTGCCTCCATATTTTCAGCAATCTGTTGATTTGGTGATTGAGTAGGCATCACGTTTTGCTCCTTTAGTTCAGAAACAGCAGGCTGAACTGGTGCTTCTGTTGAGATAGAAACCTCTTGAGTGATTTGATCAGTTGAGTGATCAACTTCTTCAGAAATGGTTTCATTATTCATAGATTCAGTCACTACTGCTTGAATTATTTCATCAATGTTGTCAAAATTCAACTCGGATTCACAGTACAGCTGATGTTCCACAGCAGATGATTGTGGCACATCTTGAACTGGTTCTTCAGTTGTAACAATAGTTTGTTCTGAGGATGGCTCTTTCTGCTGAGAGGAGGGGTCTTCTTCTTCTTCTTCAGAGGCTTCCTCAGGAAGAACTAACTCCTGATCCATTTCCCACATTTTTATCTGAGCTTGCAAGCTAGTAAGATCTGTATCTAGCTGAGTAATTACAGCTCGATCATTATAGGAACTTGGATTGGTGGGAATGTAGTTTGCCTTTAATTTCTCAAGCAGTTGAGATAGCTTCTTAGCTCGAATTTGATCAAAAAAATATGTTTTTCTCTCCAAAGCCTGAACAATTGTAGCAGCTTTGACCATCTTGAGGACAATTGCTTCCAGTTTGATAAATTTGTTCAGCTGGGATTTCTTTTTCAGCTGCTTAGCAAAAATTTGAGTTCTGTAGATGGTCCAGTCATCATAGATTTTAAGTTTTGATGCTGCAAAATTATTAACATGTTCCTAAACAAGGTCAATATGAGTTTGAATTAAATTGGATGGCCTTGGCTCTTCAATCAATTTGCCTTTGCTTTTTTCAGTGCTGAGGATGTGTGGAATTTCCAATCCAGTACGCATAGTATCCACCAGCTCTATAATCTTTATACCTTTGGGTCTGGCAATTGCTAGAACGGTAGGACGATTGATGTGGATTAGAGGAGCTTTGATTCTAACTGTTTCCTTTGTTGCACTAGCTGAGATTTCTGGTGGAATAATCTTCAGAGGAACCGCTTTGATAGGCTGTTGGGCATCTGAAGATATCAGTCTTTCAGTAGGAATTGATTCTACTGTGGTTGGTAATTTTGTCCTTTGTATTCTTGGTTTCTTGGCAATTTTTGGAGAGGGCGTCTTCTCAGAATCGGATTCACTAATAATCAGTTTTCTTTTAACTGTCTTCAGTTGAGCCAATGTCTTCTCCTGTTTAACTGATTTGGGAGCAGCCTTTTGTGTCCCAATCTCCTTCTTGATCTTCACGAACTGATCCGGAGAGATATCTAGTTTAGACTTGGGTGGCAGAATATTCTTCCCATTAAAAATTTTGAATTTAGATAATCACTCCGAATCATCAGCCACCAACCCTTTGACTTTCATCAAATAGATTAGCGACACTGCAAATCCTTTGGATTGCTTGGTGGAGGAAAACATGTTCTTCAAGATACTAAAAATAAGTTGCTTCTAGTTGAATTTTCTTCCATCCATAATGATCGTAATAGCTTGAAACTTCTCCAAAGTCAGGGCAACATACGATACTGCCTTGGCCAATAGCCCTTTGGCTACGATATCAGCCAGCAACTGAACCCCATGCTTCAGTTCCTTCTTAGGATCGGAAACTTTGATTTTCCGTCCATCAACAGAGAGTGCAGTTTGCTTTTCTTCAATATTTGATGCTTTAACATCAGCAAGGTGTACTAATCCATAAGAGGGTAATGAAATGATTTCTCCGGAAGAATCTTCATAAATGGTCATCGACTGACCATTAATAGTGGCAATGATGTTTCCATCAGAGTTGATATATCCATTCGAGTAGAGGTCTTGGAGTTCTTTTGGGTAAATCTCCTGCGAGTATTGTCCCAAAAACATTCTGAGACCAGCAGATTCAATCTTCAAAAAGACGTTCTTAATTTCAGCTTCGTGAACTGATAAAACTGAGTCAAAATCAATGGCCATAGCGTTCAACATATGAACTGGGATTTGATTCGCCATTGATGAGAGTAAGGAAACCTGAAATTTTGCGAAATACAAGCTCTGAGTGTATGAGTTTGCTCTGAGAGATGATGTACGCGTAAGAAAGAAAGCTGAATTGAAGCGGGAAGTTATTTATATGTATGTGACTGTTTAGATTCTGGAAACGTGTCTGTCCATCAAAATTTTGAATAAAAACGTGTGTTCGTGTGCTATAAGCGTGTGTACAATTTAAACGGTTCAAATGCTTCCACGTTTTCAAAATGAGATTCATCATTAGATAATAGACAGTCACGTCACTTGATTTGGAATATAATATGTTTTAATTAGTTAACTTATATGAGAAGATTAGTGAAATACCCAACTGAACGATCAATTGTAACAATGTGTCCTTTCAGTTGAGAGTTTACTAACATTTGTCTTCTCAGTTAACCTTTTAAAACCATTATTCCCCCTTAATTAGTGCATAAAATAATTAAAGCGAATAAATTTAAAGGTCAGAAAAATTTTCGTTTGCTGAAATGTTGACGACCCTTCAGCTTCTTTGATATTCTGCTATAAATAGAAGTAGCACGGTTAGTTTCAGTCATATTGGTGAAAATATTCAAGACGAAAGAATTGCAGATGCGAGTAGCTCGAGTGCTTTGCCATTTTCTATGGAAGCTAGGAAGGCTGTTATAGAAGATGAAGTCTTCTACAAGAGTCTTCCCTACTGGGAAAAATTACAGGAGCTTGCGTTCCTGTATAATTCTGGAGAGGCTACCACTCCCGAACTGATGGCAGAGTTGAGAGAAGTGCGGGAGCACTTGAATATAGCTGTGTGGGTGGACATCTTCAAGGATGGTCATATCTATCAGCTGATGCTTCGAAAGGAGCTGGAGATCCTTACTCGCATAGCTTCTTCCCACAGCTTTCTCAAGACATCTACCTCACCTCTATCCGTTTGGTAGAAAATGTGGATAATTGATGTGGAAGAAAAATATGAAGATGTAATCCAAGCAAATATTTATGGTTGAATGAAACATTTATTTTGGCTTAACTTTGTTTTTTCTTTTTCCTGCAAATAATAAGTTTCATTAGTTATTATATATGAATTACGATCATAAACAGATGAACTGATGATTGGTTAAGCGTTAAGTAATAAATGTCAAACTGATATCAGTTGATAATGAACAACTGATAGTTAAGAAGCCTCGGTAAATGAGAAAGATGCTTCGGTTGATTTGAGTCTTTTCAGTTTCTTCAACATTTAGATTTCATCTGTCTTTAAATATGATGATAGAATGTGAGATAATAACAGTTCAATATGTCGGATTCAAGTAACTCTGATGCATGCAGTAGTTCGCATATTCAAGTTAATGAGCAATTAAGTCCTTATTTAGAAGAATTGAAGAAGACAATGGAAGAATATGTCTTGATGAAAGTGATGTCAACATGGTTCAAGATTCATGATTTGCAGAGGGTAAGTAGTAGTGGTGCTGTTCATACTCGTGCTCAAGCAGCAACAACAAGAAAATACATTGATCGTTTTGAAGTTAGGCATGTTACAGATCTGATTGATGACAAATGTCTGTTAGAAGCAATGTTATGGAAGGAATGGCATGTGGTTGAGAAGATTTCTACAACTAGGTCATTTTCTAGAATCCAAATTTATGAGTTGAATGATTGGATTAGAGAATTGCAGGATTCAGCTGGTTCAATGATATCTTCTGTAAACTGGGATCGATGGTATTCTTAATAAAGTATTATTTTCAATTTGTTGTGTTCTTATTTTATGCAGATAATTCTATTAGTAAAGCAACATTAGTAATAATTTTAAGACAGATCAATTAAACCAAGAATATTGCGAAAGTAAGAAAACTTAGTCTCGGGTAATGATTTGGTGAAGATGTCAGCTGCTTGTTGCTCAGTTGATATATACTCCAGTCTAATGTTCTTCTTCAAAGCATGATCTCTAATGAAGTGGTGTCTTACATCTATATGCTTTGTCCTTGAGTGAAGAACTGGATTATAGGTGATGGCAATTGTACTCGTATTGTCACAAAATATGGGCGAATTATTTGTAATTACTCCATAATCTCTCAATTGTTGCTGGATCCAGATCAGTTGTGCACAACAACTACCAGCAGCAAGGTATTCTGCTTCAGTTGTTGATGTAGCTATAGATGTCTGCTTCTTGCTGAACCAAGAGATCAGCCTGTCTCCTAGAAACTGACAAGATCCACTTGTACTTTTACGATCAAGCTTACATCCTGCATAATCTGCATCTGAATATCCAACTAAATTGAAAGTAGAGTCTTTAGAGTACCATAACCCAACATTTTGTGTAACCTTAAGGTATTTCAAAATTCTTTTAGCAGCTGAGAAATGTGATTGCTTAGGATTTGCTTGAAATCTAGAACACATACACACAGCAAATACAATATCAGGGCGACTGTCAGTTAGGTATAACAATGACCCTATTAAACCTCGATATAATGTCGCCTCAATTGATATTTCCCCTTGATCAGTGTCCAATTTTACTGACGAGTTTATGAGAGTATTCGCAGCTGAACATGATTCCATGCCAAATTTCTTCAGCAGCTCCTTTGTATATTTAGTCTGACTGATGAATGTACCAGTTTCAAGTTGCTTCACTTTTAGTCCAAGAAAGAATGTCAGTTTACCCATCATGCTCATTTCAAACTTATCCTGCATTAGCTTAGCAAATTTCTCGCATAATTTGGGGTTAGTTGACCCGAATATAATATCATCAACATAAATTTGAACTAATAAAATGTGATCATTCTTAGTAAATTTGAACAAGGTCTTATCAAATGATCCAACAGAAAAATCATGATCAGTTAGGAATTTTGAAAGAGTTTCGTACCAAGCTCTGGGAGCTTGTTTAAGACCATATAAAGCTTTGTTCAAATGATATACATGATCAGGAAAGTTGTGATTTACAAAACCTAGGGGTTGTTCAACATATACTTCCTCTTGTAGCTGGCCATTTAGGAATGCACTTTTGACATCCATTTGATAGACTTTGAAGTTCTTGTATGACGCATAAGCAAGAAACATTCTGATTGCTTCCAGTCTTGCAACTGAAGCATATGTCTCATCATAGTCAATTCCTTCTTTTTGTCTGTATCCTTGTGCTACTAATCTTGCTTTGTTGCGTCCAACTGAACCCTCTTCGTTCAGTTTATTCCTGAAAACCCATTTTGTACCTATAACAGTTTTCGAAACTGGTCTTGGAACTATGTTTCAGACATTGTTATGAGTGAACTGATTTAGCTCTTCTTGCATTGCATTTACCCAGTTAGGATCAGCAAGAACCTCATCAGTTTTCTTTGGTTCTAGTTGTGATACAAAAGTTGAATGGATAAATAAATTTAGCATTTGATTGCGAGTTCTTACTGGATCAGATGGATTTCGTATTACCAGCTCAGGTGGATGTGATTTTCTCCATCTGCACTCAGTATTTGTTAAATCAGCAATTTCTTCAGTTTGTAACTGAACACAGTTTTCTGTCTCAGTTGGTGCTTCGTCAACTGGTATTTGAATGTTATCATTATGCTCTATCAACTGATCATTAGGAATGGCTTCTGGTTCAGCTGATTGATCTGACACTTCTGGTTCGGGTGTGTGGAGATTGTTTTGATTAATATGATTGTCTTTTTCATCATCATCCTCCAAATTGATATCTGTAAATCGATCAACTAGCTCAACTTGATCAGTTGGCTTATTAGTTAGTTCAGTTTCATCGAAATCAACATGAGCTGATTCTTCAACATTTAGGGTTTTCTTTTTGAAGACTCTATAAGCTATACTAACTGATGAGTATCCAAGAAATATTCCTTCTGCAGATTTAGCATCAAGCGCTTTTAAATAATTTTTATCATTATCAAGGATAAAACATCTGCAGCCGAATATTTTGAAATAAGTAATTATACTTTTTCTTCCATGCCAGATCTCATATAGTGTTTTCATATGATTCTTATTAATCATTTATCTGTTCTGAGTATAACACGCAGTGTTTACTGCCTCTGCCCAAAACCTTTGAGAAATATCAGAATCAGCAAGCATTGTTCTAGCAGCTTCTTTAAGGGTCCGATTTCTTCTCTCAGCTACACCATTTTGCTGAGGAGTTCTGGCTGCTGAGAGCTCATGCTTAATTCCAGCATTCTCTAGAAAATTTGAAAGAGTTTGATTGATGAATTCAGTTCCTCGATCTGATCTGATTCGATCAATACCAACTGATTTTTCATTTAAAAGTCTTTTGAAGAGCTTTATCAGTTGTGAAGCAGTATGGTCTTTAGATTTGAGAAAAATAACCCAATTAATTCTTGAAAAATCATCTACGACTACCAAGGTGTATTTCATTCCTCCTAAGCTCATGACTGGTATAGGACCAAAGAGATCCATGTGCAACAGTTCTAAGCATCGGGATGAAGCTTTACAACCCTTGTTTTTAAAAGAAGATCGTACTTGTTTACCATACTGACATGCTGAGCAAAGTTTTTCTTTTGAAAAGTCTATTTTGGGCAAACCAGTTACAAGTTCATGTTTACTCAGATAGGCAATGGTTTTAAAGTTTAAATGGTTTAGTCTCTTATGCCACAACCAGTTTTTAGATGATTTGGAAGCAATAAAACAAACTGGTGCATAAGTTTGATCATTCCAACTGATTTTATATGTGTTTCCATAACGTTTGCCAGTTAGTATGATTTCATCCGTTGAAGTTTTGACTGAACAGGAGTTTTTGTCAAAATGTACTGAGAATCCACTGTCGCATAACTGACTGATGCTGATCAAGTTATACTTCAGGTTTTCTACTAATAGAACATCTTTAAAAGTAAAGTTACCATGGATAAGCTTACTCTTACCCACAGTTCTACCCTTGGAATTGTACCCAAAACTGATATTTGGACCACTGTATTTGATCAGTTGAGATAGCACACTTGCATCTCCTGTCATATGTCGCAAACATCCACTGTCCAAATACCATATTGAGTTCTTGTTTGTACCTGTTACCTGCAGTCACACACATAATATAATTTGGTACCCATATCTATTTGGGACCTGAACTGATTAGTCCTTTAGCAACCCATACTTGGATTAGTCTAACAGGCTTTCCAGTATCTGTATTCCAAATGGTTTTTCTCGGCTTTTGTGTGCTTGTGTAGTGTACGAATGATACAATATGTGTTTTTGCTTTATTCAACTGATTGTTCAGTCTATATCTATTCTGAATTGGCTTGCAGTTATAGTAATTGTAATAGCGATTCGAATAGTTTTTGTAAAATCTCTTTGATGACTGACTTTGTGAATCAGTTGAGAATTTTTTACTATTACCAATCACATATCTTCTAGCCTTGTTCATATTCTCAGTAGGTTGCTCAATCAGTTTACTGGGCTCAATTTGTTCTTGTACCACTGCTGATTTGACAAAGTGAATGTATTTCCCTTTGTCTATTGTTACCTTTGGTTGAGTATCATTTGGATACATTTCTCCTTGAGTGTTGAACCCTAATCCAGTTTTATCAGAAACTGATTTTTGTGAAATCTGCATTTCATTTAGTACAGTAGATGATTTGTTCCAAGACTGAATAAGCTCAGTCTGTTTTGAGTTTTTAAGCATCAACTTCTGTATTAATGACTGATTTTTGTTTCTTTCTGCTTTTAACTCAGCAATTTCACTTTTTAGACTCAACCCATCAACTGATTCATCAGTTTTGGTTTTATTGTCTGTGGGATCAGTTTGCTTTGCTTTGATTTCTTCAAATGATGATGCAAGCTTTTGATACTTATTTACCATGTCATGTAGTGTTAGAATGAGTTCTTCTTGTGTGAAATCAGTTGAGCTGAAATCAAATACCAGTTGGCTAGATGATTCTTCTGCTGCATCATTAGCTATCAAGCACTTTACTTCCTCATCATCACTAGATTTGCATTAGCTTTCTGGTTCCGACTCTTCACTGTCAGTTTCTGCCCATTTAGATTTGTTTTCTTCAGCTAAGAGTACCTCATGTTTCTTTCTGAAGACCTTCTTATCTTCCTTGGGTTTTCTTTTGCGTTCATATGATTTCTTTCTTCTGCCAGTTGAGCCTTGACTGTCCTTCTTGGGTTTAGGACAATCAGCAATGAAGTGACCTGATTTGCCACAGTTATAGCAGGCATTTGATTCATCTTTGAAATTGTTCCTTTGGTATGGTTTCTGGAAGTTCCCTTGATTCTTTCTCACGAATCTTTCGAATTTTTTGATGAACAATGACATAGCATCATTACTCAACTGATCAGCAGATTTTTCGACTAAACTGATTTGTTCAGTTCTGATAGCAGCTAGAGCAGTTGTGGCTGCAGAGGTAGATGGTTCTCCTTCTCTGGTATGCAGCTCAAACTCATAAGCCTTTAAATCAGCAAACAAATCATGAAGTTCAATCTGATTAAGATCTTTGGACTCCCTCATTGCCATGGTCTTGACATCCCATTCCTTGGGAAGACCTCTCATTATTTTTAGTGCAATTTCTTTATTGGTATACACTTTTCTAAGTGCATTTAACTCATTGATGATACTGCTCACTCTTTCATCATACTCGTGCATTGATTCTCCTGCTTTCATTTTGAGGTTATCAAACTTTTGAACAGCAACAGAAAGTTTATTTTCTTTGGTTTGATCATTTCCTTCACACAGCTGGATCAGCTTTTCCCAAATTTCTTTGGCTGTTTTACACATCTTTATTTTGCTGAAAGTTACTTTGTCTAGCGTTTTGTACATAATGTCTTTAGCCACATTGTCAAGATTTTCTTTTCTTTTGTCTTCAGTTGTCCATTCATCTCTGGGCTTTTCTATTCTTTGTGGTGCCCCTTCTGTTATGGAAACTGCTGTATTTGCTTTTAGAATCTTCATGGGTCCATCAGTTATGACATACCACATGTCATCATTTTGTGCAGCCAAATGAGCCTGCATTCTGATTTTCCAATCATCAAATTCTTCTCTGGAGAACATGGGAATTTTGTTGAATGAAGTCATGCTGGCAAGTTTTTAGATCAAAAGTATTCAAGAACAAGATTCAACCGCTCTGATACCACTTGATAGGATCGATTAACATATCAAGAGTGTTTAGAAGGGGGGTTGAATAAACACTCACAATTAAAACTGATCTTTTCGAATTTTGAGTTCAATTTGGTGACAAACTGATTCTCGGAATCTTGTTGGTCAATAACAATCAGTTAAACTAAAGTAGTTGCGGAAAATAACTGACTGAAAGATAGAGTACGAAACTGAAATAAAATAGGCAAAGGTTGTTTCTGGATGTTCGGAGAATTTAATTACTCCTACGTTACCCCTTCTATCTCAAGGATAGTATATCCACTAAAAGACTTTGATCAAATACAAAAATTGTACTGACCCCCACTTCAATTTAGACTTAACACTGCCAAAAACTGAAACTCTTAGTATTACAGAATGTTCTCAGTGCGTAACTGATCTTAGCACTATCGAATTTCAACGATTATTACAACTTGCTAATGAGCTCAAATTGTAGCCTTAACTGCTACGAAAATATCAAGTAAGATTGAGCTGAGATTTTGACAGAGTGACAGCAAGCTTTTTGAATAGTGTTGACTCTCTCTTTTCTTCAGCTGTTCTTCTGTCATATTTATAAGCTTCTTTTCTCTAACGGTAACTTGAGATGAATTTGAATCTTTGTATCCGTTGATTTCTACTTGATTATTCCTTGGACATTGTTTGCTTCATTTGTTGTGATGCGGCGTCTTAATTGCTTTCGCCGAAATGCGTTTTTCTAAGCTGTATTGATTGAAGTGCGGCGTTGCAATCTTCTATGTCTCTTGACGGTTGATTGTTCCTTCCCGAGATGTAAGGCTCGAGATTTATTAGTCTTCATTGATGTGATATTCGGAAGATATGAGTATGCATGACATGTAATGAGAAGCACTAAATGAGATTATGAAGTGGTGCATGAAATATAGACCGCACCCGCGGTAAGGAAAGGACCGCACCCGCGGTTGTGCTCATGAATTGTGGAAGAATTACAGTAGCATGAGCGCACCCGCGGTTGATGGACAGAGAGTTGGAGATTAATTACGGAAGTGACACCGCACCCGCGGTGAAGAAGTACCGCACCCGCGGTGCATGGCCAGTAGGGTATGAAAGTTGCTACTGGAGATTGAGCCCACCCGCGGTGCTAGACAGACCGCACCCGCGGTGTTGTACCAGTAGGGTCAGCGCACCCGCGTTAAAAGACAGAGCGCACCCGCGGTCCAAACTTCGGGGAAAGTTGATGCATATCAATACATGGAGCGCACCCGCGGCGCAAAAGTGAGCGCACCCGCGGTGCGACGTGCAGTATGAAGATTAAGCCACTTGCCTCCTACCTAAGGAACGTGTATATATATATATATATACCTACATGCAATTCAAGGGAATGAAGGAAAGAGTCGAGGGAAGTGCAAGAAGGAATTGAAATATTCTTACGCCGTTTGTGAGAAATCCGTCCGTCTGTTTTTGAATCCGACTTCAGTACTGTGTTCCTATCGACACAGGCTACAACAGGACGTAAGTTTCATTACGTTTAGACATGATTTGAATTTATGATATTGTCAGAATTGAATATGAATCAGATATGATGTTTCTGCTACAGTAGACATGGTATAACTGAAGTCAGATTAAAGAATAGACTGTTTATGAAATTGTTATGAATTTCAGAGTTGATTTAGTTGAGATTCTATATCAGAGTTGTGTTATTATTCAAATTATGAGTTGTACTGGTACTGGTTATGAATTCTGGTATTATATCTGTGATGTTGAGATAGACGGGGTTATCGTGACTGTATTGCTATGCCGTCGAAACATCAGTAGATTGATATTGATCAGATTCAGTAATGATTTCGATTGTATCGTGATATTATTGATATGAATTAGATTGTACCTTGTTCAGATATGGATCAGATTATATACCGATTTGAGTATTGATCAGAACAGGTCTTGAATTGAGTTATATACTGATATTGTATTTATATGATTGTCATTATCAGATTTGGATATGGACAGATTGGAATACAAGACTTCGTCTTCATCAGACCGAGAAGAGAAAGGTATAATTCATGTGAATTCGGGAGATACGACTCGAATCAGACTTGGTTGGAGTTTCCCTAAATCACATACTAGATTTATTATTTATATTTGATTATGATTATGTCTTGTTTATAGATTTATATTCAAGAATTTAACATAGGAGAGTCATTGGCACACTTCGGATCAGATTCAATCCGATTGTAGACTTTCGATACAGACAGGACCGAAGTCTAGGAATAAGACGTACAGTTACCCCGATTGGGAGGGTAGGTGACAGACAGTGACGTCTTATTCACACCGGGATCCCTAGAGTTAGAGTCGAGTCGAGTCAAGATATGAATTGAATTGAGTTGCATGCTTATTTTATTTTGATTTCAGAGATTATGGAATCCATTGTTACTGCATGCTTATTTGATTTGGTTTCCTAGAATATGAAACCTATTGTTATGAATTTTATGCATGATAATATGCTTTATGATTTATATTGTGTATATGCATGTATACATGTTTTATACTGGGATTTATTCTCACCGGAGTATCCGGCTGTTGTCTTGTTTGTATGTGTGCATGACAACAAGTGGGACGAGATCGGGGTCAAGAAGATGATGAGAGATCGAGATTAGAGTGGTGATTCCGGACTTGGATGTAGACTTGGTTTAATACTTGAAATTTAGTAGTTAAACCTTAGATTAGTTTGAACTAGAAGCATGTTGTACCAGATTTGTATTATTATACTGGTTTGTATAATAGATTGATTCCATTACCTTCCGCATTTTAAAGAAAAATTTTTAGACCCTGTTTATCTGAATTGATAATTAAATCCCAGAGATGATTAATAAGATGATTAGCGTCCGGGTCCCCACAACAAGTGGTATCAGAGCGATAGATCCTTTAGACTTAAATAGAAGAGAATGAGCGGGGTAGATTGAGTTTTCTTTCCTTGCATGTGATTGCTAGCATGAGATTTATTTTAATGTTGACTTACATTGTGTGTGCTAGCATGACATTATGCTTTACTGCTTTGAAATACATGTTTACCTGATTATCTGATTTGAATTGGTAATATGTATTATTGATCATGAATCAGATCTGATTCATGATCAGCAGTAAGATGATCAGAGAAAGATTGAAACAGATTTGTAGTATTTGAGTACTGATGTTTTGATAAGCAGATAGACCTCCACGGAGAATTCCAGAAAGAGTGCATGAGCGCACCCGCGCTACGAACAAGACCGCACCCACGGTTGATGGACAGAGAGTTGGAGATTAATTACGGAAGTGACACCGCACCCGCGGTGAAGAAGTACCGCACCCGCGGTGCATGGCCAGTAGGGTATGAAAGTTGCTACTGGAGATTGAGCGCACCCGCGGTGCTAGACAGACCGCACCCGCGGTGTTGTACCAGTAGGGTCAGCGCACCCGCGTTAAAAGACAGAGCGCACCCGCGGTCCAAGCTTCGGGGAAAGTTGATGCATATCAATACATGGAGCGCACCCGCGGCGCAAAAGTGAGCGCACCTGCGGTGCGACGTGCAGTATGAAGATTAAGCCACTTGCCTCCTACCTAAGGAACGTGTATATATATATATATATATATATACCTACATGCAATTCAAGGGAATGAAGGAAAAAGTCGAGGGAAGTGCAAGAAGGAATTGAAATATTCTTACGCCGTTTGTGAGAAATCCGTCCGTCTGTTTTTGAATCCGACTTCAGTACTGTGTTCCTATCGACACAGGCTACAACTGGACGTAAGTTTCATTACGTTTAGACATGATTTGAATTTATGATATTGTCAGAATTGAATATGAATCAGATATGATGTTTCTGCTACAGTAGACATGGTATAACTGAAGTCAGATTAAAGAATAGACTGTTTATGAAATTGTTATGAATTTCAGAGTTGATTTAGTTGAGATTCTATATCAGAGTTGTGTTATTATTCAAATTATGAGTTGTACTGGTACTGGTTATGAATTCTGGTATTATATCTGTGATGTTGAGATAGACGGGGTTATCGTGACTGTATTGCTATGCCGTCGAAACATCAGTAGATTGATATTGATCAGATTCAGTAATGATTTCGATTGTATCGTGATATTATTGATATGAATTAGATTGTACCTTGTTCAGATATGGATCAGATTATATACCGATTTGAGTATTGATCAGAACAGGTCTTGAATTGAGTTATATACTGATATTGTATTTTAATGATTGTCATTATCAGATTTGGATATGGACAGATTGGAATACAAGACTTTGTCTTCATCAGACCGAGAAGAGAAAGGTATAATTCATGTGAATTGGGGAGATACGACTCGAATCAGACTTGGTTGGAGTTTCCCTAAATCACATACTAGATTTATTATTTATATTTGATTATGATTATGTCTTGTTTATAGATTTATATTCAAGAATTTGACATAGGAGAGTCATTGGCACACTTCGGATCAGATTCAATCCGATTGTAGACTTTCGATACAGACAGGACCGAAGTCTAGGAATAAGACGTACAGTTACCCCGATTGGGAGGGTAGGTGACAGACAGTGACGTCTTATTCACACCGGGATCCCTAGAGTTAGAGTCGAGTCGAGTCAAGATATGAATTGAATTGAGTTGCATGCTTATTTTATTTTGATTTCAGAGATTATGGAATCCATTGTTACTGCATGCTTATTTGATTTGGTTTCCTAGAATATGAAACCTATTGTTATGAATTTTATGCATGATAATATGCTTTATGATTTATATTGTGTATATGCATGTATACATGTTTTATACTGGGATTTATTCTCACCGGAGTATCCGGCTGTTGTCTTGTTTGTATGTGTGCATGACAACAAGTGGGACGAGATCGGGGTCAAGAAGATGATGAGAGATCGAGATTAGAGTGGTGATTCCGGACTTGGATGTAGACTTGGTTTAATACTTGAAATTTAGTAGTTAAACCTTAGATTAGTTTGAACTAGAAGCATGTTGTACCAGATTTGTATTATTATACTGGTTTGTATAATAGATTGATTCCATTACCTTCCGCATTTTAAAGAAAAATTTTTAGACCCTGTTTATCTGAATTGATAATTAAATCCCAGAGATGATTAATAAGATGATTAGCGTCCGGGTCCCCACAACAAGTGGTATCAGAGCGATAGATCCTTTAGACTTAAATAGAAGAGAATGAGCGGGGTAGATTGAGTTTTCTTTCCTTGCATGTGATTGCTAGCATGAGATTTATTTTAATGTTGACTTACATTGTGTGTGCTAGCATGACATTATGCTTTACTGCTTTGAAATACATGTTTACCTGATTATCTGATTTGAATTGGTAATATGTATTATTGATCATGAATCAGATCTGATTCATGATCAGCAGTAAGATGATCAGAGAAAGATTGAAACAGATTTGTAGTATTTGAGTACTGATGTTTTGATAAGCAGATAGACCTCCACGGAGAATCCCAGAAAGTGGTAGTGCTTCGACTGAACAGATAGATGTATCAGAAACTCAGATGGAAATACAGTTGGAAGAATTTCAGTTATTTCAGCCGCCGATTCTGAATAGTGTCGAGACGTCTGAAGATTGTGAGAACTGGTTTGATGACATAGAAATACTGTTTGATTTACTTGATCATTCAGATGATCAGAGAATTAAACTGATATTCCACCAGTTACGAGAAGCTGCCAGAAGTTGGTGGATTACAAGTAAAAGAATGTTAGAACAGAGAGGTACAGTGATTTCGTGGGAAATATTCAGAATTGAATTTTATCGAAGATTTTTCTCGGTTTCGTACCGGGAGGACAAGAAAGCTGAGTTTGAGAATTTGAGACAAGGTCAACTGAATATTGAAGGATATGTTGCTAAATTCTCTACTCTACTGCGTTTTGCTTCTCATATATTTTGGAATGATGAAGCTGTAGCAGATCAGTTCATTAGAGGATTGAACTCTGAAATAGTTGCATTGATGAATATGCAACGACCTTACCATTTTGCTGCTGCCTTGAGTAGAGCGAAGAGAGCGGAGACGAGTCTGATTAGACAACTAAAAAGGGTGTGTGCGATGCAACCCCAGACACAGCAATCCCCTCTCCAATTTGATCGCGGCAGCACGATTGGAAAGCAAGATTTGCTGAAAGCTCGAAAGAAACCATTCAAGAAGTTAGGGAGCGGACTGAGTGGTTCGTCTAGCTCCAGTGGTTCCAGCCCAAGTTATACTGGAGTGTATTGCAGAACTTGCGGATGGAGACATCCCACAGAGCAATGCCAGAGAGTGACTGGTAGTTGCCATATTTGTAGACAGCCGGAACACTTTGCTAGAGTTTGTCCTCAGAGAGATTCCCGAAGATTTCAGGGATCAGGACCATCTGGTGGTAGTGACCGAGGAACAGACCCAAGAGGCACTTGATGATATAGTGGAAGGTACTGTTCTTTTATGATTATATTGCATAGGTATCGATATAAACTAATGCATTTCCTACAATTATCCTTGAGTGAGTTGCATTGAGATATGCCGTATCTGTTGAGTCTGATTGTACTGTAGTATTGATTCCCTTATTTTTTTTTAGAAAGAAAGATTGATATCAGAGATTTCTGTGAAATATTGTATACTACAGTAAGATGAGAATGAGGTCGAGTTAGATTATGATGTACTTGTATTTCTGATTTGACTGCATTATTGATATTAATATGCTGAACAAGTACATAATTATGATAGATTCCATTCAGGAGAGTATAAGATTCAAACCAGATATGGTTGAGTAGAGATTCCACAGTAAGGATTCTAGATCTAGAATTCCTTTGATATCTGTATTATTTATTACTCGATTGATACAGAAAGGAACAGATGGTATCCTTAGGTATTCAGTAGACATACTGAAATCGAGCCTAGAATTGGCAGATTTGCCAATAATGTATGAGTTGCTGATATTTCCAGATGAGATTTTGGATTTGCTTCTGATTGAAAGATAGATTTCAGAATTGAATTGATACCAGGTACTGGTTGTGTTTTAGAATTCAGTACAGAATGATATTGAATGTGCAGAATGTCACTAAATGAAGTGAAAGAATTGAAAGATCAGTAGAAGAGTACGGGCAAGGAGTTACATTTGATTTAGTGTTTCTCGGTGGCATATTTCAGTATGTTTAGAGATATTCTGATGATTTCATGCTCGTTGTATCTATGATGTTTTGATATACTTACATCATCTGATTGACTGTATCGAATATTTGAAGATTGTATTGAATACTCTGAGAACTGTGATTATTGTATACAGAAATTATTCAGATATGAATCTTGCTTGAAACAGATTGTATTCAGAATATGCGATATCTGAAGTTAGTATAACGATTGATTTTGACACAGTTGAGATCAGAATCAGTGACTGAGAATAATACCGATATCAGAAATTTCAGAAATGTCAGAATTGTCAGAAATTTATTTTGGTCTGAATTGACAGATTTTCGTATACGATTGTTGTTTTGCGTCTGCCTGAGTATTGTTATATTTCTACAGCCGTAGTCGATACTGATCAGTGTGAACCGTTGAGATTATATACAGTTCAATCCGAATCAGAGTTGAATTCGAGAATTTCAGTAGATCAGAAATATAATCAGAGTGTTCAGAGCTTAATTTCAATAATCAGAACAGAGCATCGATCAGAGTGACAGATATGTGATTTTACGGTATGAGAATGATTATCTTGTGATGTCAAATGTTTCAGAATTGTACAACAGAATTTGATATCGACAATCAGAACCGAATACCAGGTAGGTATTTTTCTTTAATTTATATTATTAACTGATTTTTTATACCAAATAGTTCGAATTGGAAATGACAGATAGGGTCAGAAGCGCACAGAAATGGATTCAGTAGTCGTTCATGTAACAGAAAGTATAGGATATTCGAACAGATAGTTCTGACCTAGACAGATTAAACCAGCTGTGACAGAATTTGTACTGAAATGTCTGAATCGCCAATAAATGAAGATAGAAAGATAGAGATCAGAAGATTTATTACAGAATTTGTATATTCTTGACTAGGCATGGGAAGTATATTTCGATGAATTTCGTAATAAGACCACTGCAATACTTTCTAGATTGTGATATGATATGATTGTGATTGACAGATTGTTCAATCTATATCTATTAGTTGTACAAGATGACGTACAAACATGACCAGATGACAAAGATTGATGTCAAAGAAATGGTCAGATTGATCAAAATGTAGAACTAGACTATATCAGATTGTGATTTTGATTGAGTTTGTAATTGTGGCAGAACGTACCATGAACTCATTCATATATTATGCACCGACTGACAGATAGCCAGAGCGTACTATCCGGATATTGATAGATATCCAGAGAGCTGCAGTGCTGGATGCTAGCACCAGTGGAGATGACATATTGTCGCGGTGTGAATTATTGTACGATAATAGTTAGCAGATAACCAGTTGGATAATGAAATTGTTACAGACGATATATTGTACAGTGAGTACTGCAGATTTCTTTGGTATAAGAATAATATCTCGAAGATACCTGAGATAAGATTTGATACAGTCAGAGATATGACAAAGAAAATGTAGCTAATTCAGAAGAGAATGAAGATAGCTCAAACCAGACAGACTTAAAACGCCAACGTTGAATGATGACGATTGGTACTTGGGGCCGAAGATTTAATATATCCTTGACTGGAATAAACAGATTTGATATCAGCTAATTATATTGATTTGGTATGAGCCGTTGAATGGCATATACGGATGTTGTATAGCTATTATTTTGCGATTGATTCGATTAAAATGATTTCGAGTGGTATTATGATTTTATGCTTCTTGAATGATTACTCCAGTCTGGAATCAGAGATCCGTGAAAGGAAGAAAATTTAGAACGAAGAATATTCTACTATTGCATATACAGTAAAGTCGACGGAACATTAAAAATATTCCTTGAAAGACAGAATCTGATATGAGATTAAGATTTCAGAATGGATTCATTGAGATGAGTTTTGATTTAAACTCTGTATACATTTCTTCTGATATGTCTAAATTGATTACTTGCGAGTTCGAGGACGAACTCAGATCTAAGACGGGGAGAAATGTAAGGCTCGAGATTTATTAGTCTTCATTTATGTGATATTCGGAAGATATGAGTATGCATGGCATGTAATGAGAAGAACTAAATGAGATTATGAAGTGGTGCATGAAATATAGACCGCAACCGCGGTTGAGCTCATGAATTGTGGAAGAATTACAGTAGCATGAGCGCACCCGCGCTACGAACAAGACCGCACCCGCGGTTGATGGACAGAGAGTTGGAGATTAATTACGGAAGTGACACCGCACCCGCGGTGAAGAAGTACCGCACCCGCGGTGCATAGCCAGTAGGGTATGAAAGTTGCTACTGGAGATTGAGCGCACCCGCGGTGCTAGACAGACCGCACCCGCGGTGTTGTACCAGTAGGTTCAGCGCACCCGTGTTAAAAGACAGAGCGCACCCGCGGTCCATGCTTCGAGGAAAGTTGATGCATATCAATACATGGAGTGCACCCACGGCGCAAAAGTGAGCGCACCCGCGGTGCGACGTGCAGTATGAAGATTAAGCCTGTAATGCCCTAGATTGTATGTGGATAAAATGAAAAGATGAAGTGTTGGTTGAAGAAACGAACCGCACCCGTGCCTAGAGAAGCACCGCACCCGCGGTGCATGGACAGAAAGTTGGTCATTTTACAGTAGGGTCACCGCACCCGCGGTCCAAGATAGAGTGCACCCGCGGTTGATGGACAGAGAGTTGGGAATTAATTACAGAAATGACACCGCACCCGCGGTGCTAATGTAACCGCACCCGCGGTAATGTCACCGCACCCGCAGTCTTATATGTACCGCACCCGCGGTCGTCGAATTTCAGAAAATGAAAGGCATGCCGTGGGCACAGCACTCCCGCGGTGAAGAGTGACCGCACCCGCGGTGCTGCTTGCAAGAAAGCCACCCTTAATTCTTAGGAAGACACATGGCATATATATATATACACTTGGGCTGAGTCATTCTTTCTTCAGACTTGCTGGAGAAAATCGAGAGCCATTCCATAAGAAGTGAAAGGGTTCTTTCATTTAGACTTGAAGTTGTGCAAAAGATACTCATCCAAACTTCAATACAAGCATAAATTTGTGTTCCTTGTATCAAGATCTATCTAAAGATGTAAGTTTTGTTAAATTTCAGCATGATTTAGATTCCATATGTTGAAAGAATTTATAATATGATAGTTATATTGTGTTCTTGACATATTGAGCATAGTATATACACAACCGGATCGAAGAACGGACGTTGTATGCTATTGTAACTATTTTCCAGCATGTTTAGAGTAAACTTGTGCAGATTTTGAGTACTATCATATACCTATGATGATGATTATGAGTTGAGACCTATGAATTATTGATATATGTTGAGAGTTGGATGACCGGTATCGCAAGATTACGTCGTTATGCCGTTAAATTGTACCGAGATTGAATATTGATCCGTATGTGTACTTAATTGAGTGAGAGATTGATAGAATGCGTCTTGAATATGTCGTTTCAGATTGATATTGACAGATTCGACAACGAGACTTCGACTGCTACGAACGACAAGAAGGTATAATGCATGTTTTGTTTGGGGAAGACACGACTCAAATAAGATTCAATTTGAGTTTTCCAACAAAACCACATACTAGATTAGTTGCTTGTCTTTTGACATGATTATGATTTGTTTATGGATTTTATTCAAATCTTTTGATATGATTATGCATTTATAGATTTATATTCATGCATTTGAGATAGGAGAGTCATTGGCAGATTTGCCAAACTTATAGACGTTCGGTGTATCGACGCATAGGAGCAGACATCCTCCGATTGTAGACATTCGATGCAGATATGACCGAAGTCTAGGAATAAGACGTACAGTTACCCCGATTGGGAGGGTAGGTGACAGACAGTGACGTCTTATTCACACCGAGATCCCTAGAGTAGAGTCGATTCGAGTCAAGACATTATTTGATTTGAGTAGCATGTTTAGATAGATCGATTTCATAGACTATGGAGCCATTGTTATTGCTTTCATGCATGATTTATGATTTCGTATCAGCATGTATACATGTTTTATACTGGGATTTGTTCTCACCGGAGTTTCCGGCTGTTGTTATGTCTGTATGTGTGCATAACAACAGGTGGGGCAGGATCAGGGTCGCGACAGAGATGAGAGATCAAGATAGCGTGGTGACTACGGGCGCAGAAGATCACTAGTGATGTTGCACTAGATTTGTACTACTCGTAGTTTATGGTTTGTATTAAACCCTAGTGATGTGGTGGTAGTAAGACATGACATGTATATTATATGTGTTGTAATTAAATAAAGAAAGATATTATGTTTAGTGTTTATATTTGAATTAATGTCAAAAAGCGAAAATTTGACCCACATTTTGAATAAAGATCCAATTAATCCCAAAAAGAATTGAGTTAGAGCCCAGGTCCCCACAACAGGTGGTATCAGAGCAGTAGGTTCTGTAGATTGAGATAGAATAGAATGAGCGGGGGTAGATCGAGTCTTCTTCCTTGCTTTTGATGTGCTTGCATGATTTAATGCTTTCCCTATTATATGTTGTATTGTATCTGAGTTGATTTACAGCATATACTTGTAAAGACTGAATCAGAACCGATTCTGGATCAGAGGTATATGATCAGAGGAGGGCTGAGACAGAATGTATAGATTGTATCCTAATCTGTTTGATAATCAGATATGCCGCCTAGAAGAATACCACAACCAGCTGCAGGTCAAGTGCCGGAACAGGGTAGTACGTCAGGTACTCAGATGGACGTTACTGCGACACCGATGGAGACTTTGTTGAAGAGATATCAATCAATCCATCCACCTACCTTGAAGGGCACAGAAAATGCAGTGGATTGTGAAAGCTGGTTGGATGATATAGAGATGTTATTCGAATCACTTGCCTATACAGATGAACGTAGAGTGAAGCTGGTGGGACATCAATTGCAAGAAGTGGCCAAGAGTTGGTGGCTAACAGCGAAACGAGCCTTAGAACATCGAGGTATTGATATTACTTGGAAAGTATTTAAAGATGAATTTTATCAACGTTTCTTTCCAGTGTCGTATCGAAAAGACCAAGGGGCCGAGTTCGCCAACTTGAGACAGGGGCAGTGGAACATAGAAGAGTATGTTGCCAAGTTTTCTTCTTTGCTCCGATTTGCGCCACACGTGGCAGGGAATGATGAGGCAGTTGCAGATCAATTCATAAATGGTTTGAATCCGGACATCTTTACCCTAGTGAACACGGGGCGACCCAACACTTTTTCTGAGGCGCTGAATCGAGCAAAGGGAGCAGAGGCTGGCTTGATTAGACAGCGAGGAGCTTCCTATAGTGTTCAGGGTCAGAGACCGCCACAGCCTGCCGCACAGTTTTCACCACCTCCTCCTCGATTTGATAGTGGAAGCAGTAGTAGTGGCAAGAAGGATTTTCTGAAGGCAAAGGGCAGACAATTTAAGAAGTCTGGGAGCAGTTCGTCGAGCTCCAGTGGGTCAAGACAGAGAGGTCCTGGCTAGAGTGCAGAGTATACTGGTGTTTATTGCAGTTCTTGTGGTGGTAGGCATGCCACTGAGCAGTGTCAGGGAGTGATGGGCAGATGCAACCTATGTAGGCAACAGGGACACTTTGCCAGAGTCTGTCCCCAGAGAGGTACACAGAGATTTCAGAGTGCAGGGTCATCAACATCAGTGACTCAGCCTGAGAGGCAAGCTTCGTCTGTCCATTCCTTTCAGCCCACGCCTACACAGTCCCAGCCTAGAGCCAGAGGTGGCCAGACACTGAGCCAACCTCCCAGACAACAAGCTCAGGTGTTTGCATTGACGGAAGAGCAAGCCCAAGATGCACCAGATGATGTGATTGCAGGTAACTGTTTTCTTTGCGGTTATCCTGCATATGTATTGATAGATACAGGTGCATCACATACATTCATATCAGAACGTTTTGCATTGACACATGCATTGCTTGTCGAGTCATTGTCTACTGTAGTGTCTATTTCTTCTCCGTTGGGAAGTGGTCTGATATCTGTGACTTTAGTTAGACATTGTGTACTACAGTTTGAAGGGCTTGAGATCGATTTAGAATGTGTTGTACTTGGTTTATCCGATTTTGATTGTATTGTCGGGATTGACATGTTGACTAAGTACAGGCCACCGTAGACTGTTTTCACAAGATTGTCAGATTCAGACCTGAAATGACAGAGGAGTGGAAATTCTATTGTAAGGGTTCCAGATCTCGGATTCCCTTAGTATCTGCTATGACTATGAGTAGATTGTTGCAGCAAGGAGCAGAAGGGTTCCTTATTTATTCAGTAGATTTACTGAAATCGAGCCCGGCATTGGCAGATTTGCCAGTAGTACGGCAGTTTGCAGATGTATTTCCTGACGAGATTCCAGGGTTACCCCCAGCTCGAGAGGTGGATTTCAGCATAGATCTTGTTCCAGGTACCGTTCCTATTTCGAGAGCTCCGTATAGGATGGCGCCTATAGAGTTGAAGGAATTAAAAGCACAACTAGAAGATCTTCTAGCCAAGGGATATATCAGACCCAGTGTATTTCCTTGGAGCGCACCAGTGCTATTTGTGCGCAAGAAAGATGGTTCAATGCGATTGTGTATTGATTACAGGCAACTGAATAAGGCAACGATAAAGAACAAATATCCTTTGCATCGTATCGACGACTTATTTGATCAGTTGCAGGGATCATCTGTTTATTCTAAGATTGATCTGAGATCGGGATATCACCAGCTGAGAGTTAGAGACGTTGATATACCGAAGACAGCATTCCGAACCAGGTATGGACATTATGAGTTTGTTGTCATGCCTTTTGGTTTAACGAATGCTCCAGCGGTGTTTATGGGACTGATGAACCGTGTCTTTCAGAGGTACTTGGATGAGTTCGTGATTGTTTTTATTGATGATATTTTGGTGTATTCAAAGAATTTGGATGAGCATGCCAATCATTTGATAATTGTGTTGCAAACACTAAGAAATGAAAGATTATATGCTAAATTGTCAAAGTGTGAGTTTTGGCTGAGACAGGTTGTCTTTTTGGGTCATATCATATCTGGAGATGGTATTTCTGTGGATCCGAGTAAAGTGGAAGCTGTGATCAGTTGGCCGAGGCCGACTTCGATGCCTGAGATACGCAGTTTCATGGGTCTAGCAGGGTACTATAGACGATTCATCAAAGATTTCTCCAGTATTGCAAAGCCAATTACCCAGTTGACACAGAAAAATGCGCCGTTTGTGTGGTCTGCGGATTGTGAGTCTAGCTTCCTAGAGTTGAAGAAGAGGCTGACCAGTGCACCTGTCTTGATGATTCCTTCAGGTACTGGCGATTTCGTTGTATATTGTGATGCATCTCACAGAGGGCTGGGATGTATTCTTATGCAATGAGATCATGTGATCGCATATGCCTCGAGACAGCTGAAGCCACACGAGATTCGATACCCCATTCATGATCTGGAATTCGCGGCTATTGTTTTGCATTGAAGATTTGGCGTCACTATCTTTATGGGGAGAAATTTGAGATTTATTCTGACCATAAAAGCCTGAAGTATCTGTTTTCTCAGTCAGAGTTGAACATGAGGCAGCGTAGATGGCTTGATCTACTGAAAGATTTTGATTGCGAGATCAAGTACTATCCAGGGAAGTCAAATGCAGCAGCAGATGCCTTGAGTCGAAAGGTTTGTGCTCTATCCTTATCGACCATAGGTGTGACTAATATGATTGAAGACTATTGTTTGTCTGGATTAGAATTTGATACAAGTAGTAGACCATTGCTACTTGCTTCGATTCAAGTTGAACCAAATTTGATTTTGCGAATCAAAGAAGCGCAGAGAACTGATCAGAATATTCAGAAGTCGATTCAGATGGTTAGATCAGGACATCAGTCAGAATACCAGGTACATGATTTTGTTCTGTATGTGAATAACCGTCTTTTAGTGCCAGATGTTGCAGAGTTGAAGCAACAGATATTGTCAGCAGCACAATGTAGTCGGTTCAGCATTCACCCTGGTGGCAGAAAGATGTACAACGACTTGAAGACACAGTTCTGGTGGAAACAGATGAAATCAGATATTTCCGAATATGTGTCTAACTGTTTAAATTGCCAACAGGTGAAGGCCGAAAGAAAGAAGCCCGGAGGTTTACTTCAGAGCCTATCTATTCCAGAATGGAAATGGGATCACATTTCCATGGATTTCGTGACGAAGTTACCTCGATCATCCCGGGGTTGTGATGCGATTTGGGTTGTGATAGACAGATTAACCAAATCAGCGTGTTTTATTCCGTATAGGATGACGTACAGACATGATCAAATGGCTGAGATATATATCAGGGAGGTAGTCAGATTACATGGTGTGCCGAAGTCTATCGTATCAGATCGTGATCCACGATTCACTTCACATTTTTTGCACAGTCTGCAGCAGGCTTTAGGTAAGACATTACACCTGAGCAGTGCTTATCATCCCCAGACAGATGGACAGTCAAAGCGGACTATCCAGACTTTAGAGGACATGTTGAGAGCTGTAGTGCTAGACTTTGGCACTAGTTGGCAAGATTCACTACCGTTGTGTGAATTCTCGTACAACAACAGTTATCAAACGAGCATAGGGATGGCACCGTTTGAGGCGTTATATGGCAAAAAGTGCAGATCTCCTCTATATTGGGATGATATATCTGAGGTACCAGAACTTGGGCCTGATATGATTCGAGAGATGACTGAGAAGGTGAAGATAATTCAGAAAAGAATGAAAACGGCACAGAATAGACAGGCCAAGTATGCCAATATCAGACGTAGACCGTTGGTATTTGAACAGGGAGACAGAGTATTCTTGAAGATTTCTCCCTTCAGAGGCATTGTCAGATTTGGCAAGCGTGGGAAACTATCTCCTAGATACATCGGTCCATACGAGATTCTTGAGAAAATTGGTGATCGAGCATATCGACTGGCTTTTCCTCCTTCTCTATCCGGGATACATGACGTTTTTCATGTATCAATGCTACGTAGATACATGCCAGATTATTCTCATGTCATTCGGCCTGACGAAGCTGAGCTGGATCAGACATTAAGTTATGTTGAACAACCGATACAGATCCTTGATCGGAAAGAGAAACAGCTCAAAACGAAGACTATTCCCCTAGTGAAAGTCCACTGGAGTCGTCATGGCACCGAGGAAGCGACTTGGGAGACAGAAGCAGATATGAGACAGAAATATCCCGAGTTATTCTCATGATGTGAGTATTTATTCAGCTTTTGATTTTACTACTGTTTTTACATATTTTGATTAATTGATTTCACGTTCGAGGACGAACTAATATCTAAGAGGGGGAGAAATGTAATGCCCTAGATTGTATGTGGATAAAATGAAAAGATGAAGTGTTGCTTGAAGAAAGGGACTGCACCCGCGCCTAGAGAAGCACCGCACCCGCGGTGCATGGAATGAAAGTTGGTCATTTTACAGTGGGTCACCGCACCCGCGGTCCAAGACAGAGTGCACCCGTGGTTGATGGACAGAGAGTTGGGAATTAATTACAAAAATGACACCGCACCCGCGGTGCTAACGTAACCGCACCCGCGGTAATGTCACCGCACCCGCGGTCTTATATGTACCGCACCCGCGGTCGTCGAATTTCAGAAAATGAAAGGCATGCCGTGGGCACAGCGCACCCGCGGTGAAGAGTGACCGTACCCGCGGTGCTGCTTGCGAGAAAGCCACCCTTAATTCTTAGGAAGACACATGGCATATATATATATACACTTGGGCTAAGTCATTCTTTCTTCAGACTTGCTGGAGAAAATCGAGAGCCATTCCATAAGAAGTGAAAGGGTTCTTTCATTTAGACTTGAAGTTGTGCAAAAGATACTCATCCAAACTTCAATACAAGCATAAATTTGTGTTCCTTGTATCAAGAGCTATCTAAAGATGTAAGTTTGGTTAAATTTCAGCATGATTTAGATTCCATATGTTGAAAGAATTATAATATGATAGTTATATCGTGTTCTTGACATATTGAGCATAGTATATACACAACCGGATCGAAGAACGGACGTTGTATGCTATTGTAACTATTTTCCAGCATGTTTAGAGTTAACTTGTGCAGATTTTGAGTACTATCATATACCTATGATGATGATTATGAGTTGAGACCTATGAATTATTGATATATGTTGAGAGTTGGACGACCGGTATCGCAAGATTACGTCGTTATGCCGTTAAATTGTACCGAGATTGAATATTGATCCGTATGTGTACTGAATTGAGTTAGAGATTGATAGAATGCGTCTTGAATATGTCGTTTCAGATTGATATTGACAGATTCGACAACGAGACTTCGACTGCTACGAACGACAAGAAGGTATAATGCATGTTTTGTTTGGGGAAGACACGACTCAAATAAGATTCAATTTGAGTTTCCCAACAAAACCACATACTAGATTAGTTGCTTGTCTTTTGACATGATTATGATTTGTTTATGGATTGTATTCAAATCTTTTGATATGATTATGCATTTATAGATTTATATTCATGCATTTGAGATAGGAGAGTCATTGGCAGTTTTGCCAAACTTCTAGACGTTCGGTGTATCGACGCATAGGAGCAGACATCCTCCGATTGTAGACATTCGATGCAGATATGACCGAAGTCTAGGAATAAGACGTACAGTTATCCCGATTGGGAGGGTAGGTGACAGACAGTGACGTCTTATTCACACCGGGATCCCTAGAGTAGAGTCGATTCGAGTCAAGACATTATTTGATTTGAGTTGCATGTTTAGATAGATCGGTTTCATAGACAATCGAGCCATTTTTATTGCTTTCATGCATGATTTATGATTTCGTATCAGCATGTATACATGTTTTATACTGGGATTTGTTCTCACCGGAGTTTCCGGCTGTTGTCATGTCTGTATGTGTGCATAACAACAGGTGGGGCAGGATCAGGGTCGCGACAGTGATGAGAGATCAAGATAGCGTGGTGACTACGGGCGCAGAAGATCACTAGTGATATTGTACTAGATTTGTACTACTCGTAGTTTATGGTTTGTATTAAACCCTAGTGATGTGTTGGTAGTAAGACATGACATGTATATTATATGTGTTGTAATTAAATAAAGAAAGATATTATGTTTAGAGTTTAAATTTGAAGTAATGTTAAAAAGCGAAAATTTGACCCACATTTTGAATAAAGATCCAATTAATCCCAAAAAGAATTGAGTTAGAGCCCGGGTCCCCACAAAGTCACTTGCCTCCTACCTAAGGAACGTGTATATGTATATATATATATACCTACATGCAATTCAAGGGAATGAAGGAAAGAGTCGAGGGAAGTGCAAGAAGGAATTGAAATATTCTTACGTCGTTTGTGAGAAATCCGTCCGTCTGTTTTTGAATCCGACTTCAGTACTGTGTTCCTATCGACGCAGGCTACAACTGGACGTAAGTTTCGTTGCATTTAGACATGATTTGAATTTATGATATTGTCAGAATTGAATATGAATCAGATATGATGTTTCTGCTACAGTAGACATGGTATAACTGAAGTCAGATTAAAGAATAGAATGTCTATGAAATTGTTATGAATTTCAGAGTTGATTTTGTTGAGATTCTATATCAGAGTTGTGTTATTATTCAAATTATGAGTTGTACTGGTACTGGTTAGGAATTCTGGTATTATATTTGTGATGTTGAGATAGACGGGGTTATCGTGACTGTATTGCTATGCCGTCGAAACATCAGTAGATTGATATTGATCAGATTCAGTAATGATTTCGATTATATCGTGATATTATTGATATGAATTAGATTGTACCTTGTTCAGATATGGATCAGATTATATACCGATTTGAGTATTGATCAGAACATGTCTTGAATTGAGTTATATACTGATATGGTATTTATATGATTGTCATTATCAGCTTTTGGATATGGACAGATTGGAATACAAGACTTCGTCTTCATCAGACCGAGAAGAGAAAGGTATAATTCATGTGAATTCGGGAGATACGACTCGAATCAGACTTGGTTGGAGTTTCCCTAAATCACATACTAGATTTATTATTTACATTTGATTATGATTATGTCTTGTTTATAGATTTATATTCAAGCATTTGACATAGGAGAGTCATTGGCAGACTTGCCAAACTAGACGTTCGGTGGTATCGACGCTTCGGATCAGATTCAATCCGATTGTAGACATTCGATACGGACAGGACCGAAGTCTAAGAATAAGACGTACAGTTACCCCGATTGGGAGGGTAGGTGACAGAGAGTGACGTCTTATTCACACCGGGATCCCTAGAGTTAGAGTCGAGTCGAGTCAAGATATGAATTGAATTGAGTTGCATGCTTATTTTATTTTGATTTCAGAGATTATGGAATCCATTGTTACTGCATGCTTATTTGATTTTGTTTCCTAGAATATGAAATCTATTGTTATGATTTTATGCATGATAATATGCTTTATGATTTAAATTGTGTATATGCATGTATACATGTTTTATACTGTGATTTATTATCACCGGAGTATTCGGTTGTTGTCTTGTTTGTATGTGTGCATGACAACAGGTGGGACAAGATCGGGGTCAAGAAGATGATGAAAGATCGAGATTAGAGTGGTGATTCCGGACTTGGATGTAGACTTGGTTTAATACTTGAAATTTAATAGTTAAACCTTAGATTATTTTGAACTAGAAGCATGTTGTACCAGATTTGTATTATTATACTGGTTTGTATAATAGATTGATTCCATTACCTTCCGCATTTTAAAGAAAAATTTTTAGACCCTGTTTATCTGAATTGATAATTAAATCCCAAAGATGATTAATAAGATGATTAGCGTCCGCGTCCCCACACGAGATATGTTCAGTTGAAGGGTGCTTAGCATACGGCTGAATATATCAACTGATCAGTTTCCAACTGATCAGTCAGTTGATTTCAGTTATTAAGTCTAGTTGCTGAGTTCAGTTTACTCGATCAGTTGGTTCGTATTTTCAGTTGATTCATATTTTGTCAAACGCCGGAATTTAGTTTCCAACAAAGCGAAAACAAGATACTCTAAATTCGGACACAATTATGACATGCTCAATTAGGACATATTTCCCTAAGAAAAATGAACAATCTAGTGGGAATAGGTATGTTTGATATGTCTAATATTAATTGTCTCACGACTTGTTAATCATATCTAAAAGGAAAGATGACCAAAATTCCCTTTAAGGGCCACGCGGAGCGAGCCAAAGGATTATTGGATTTGATCCATACCGATGTGTGCTGTCCACTTAGCATCACCACTAAGCATGTACATGCCTACTTCATCACCTTTACCGATGATTTTTCAAGATATTGTTATGTGTATTTGATGAAATACAAATTTGAATCCTCTGAAAGGTTCAAAAAATTTTGAAGTGAAGTAAAGAAACAGCTGGGACGAATCATCAAGTCACTTCGATCGGATCGAGGTGATGAATACTTGAGTGCTGAGTTCCATGAATATCTTTGGGAGAATGGGATTCTCTCGCAGTGGACTATGCCTGCTACACCGCAGTTGAATGGTGCTTCAGAGCGTCGTAACCAAACTTTGATGAACTTGGTTTGGTCTATGATGGGATTCAAGGAGTTGCCGCCATCTTTTTGGGGATATGCACTAGAGACAGCGGCACAGTTGTTTAACAATATCCATTCAAAAGCAGTTGATAAGACACCATATGAGATATGGATGGGTAAGCCTCCCAAATATCTTATTTTAGAATATGGGGATGCTCTGCTTATGTGAATCAGGTAGTGGGAGATAAATTGGATAGTCGATCCATTTTATGTTACTTTGTGGGATATCCAAGGAATTCATTTGGATATTATTTCTATCATCCCCAAGAAACAAATGTGTTTGTTTCTAGGAATGCAACCTTTTTGGAAAAGAAATTTCTATTGGATAGAAAAGGGGATATGATAGAACTCGAAGAGGTTCAAGAGACACCCACAATTGTAGAACCAACACCCGAAGACCCAAGAGAGCAGATACAAGCTCCTAGAAGATACGAGAGAGTCTCGAGACCACCTATAAGGTATGGTCTGCTTTTTGAAGAGGGCCATGATGAGCCTAACCATGGATGTGATCCAATAACCTTCAAGGAAGTGTTATCTGATGTTGATTCATCCAAGTGGCTTGAAGCAATGGAATCTGAGATGAATTACATGCATTCAAACCAAGTGTGGAATCTTGGGGATCCACCTGAGGGAACTATTCCCATAGGGTGTAAATGGATTTACAAGAGGAAAACTTGGGGCGGATGGGAAGTTATTGACTTTCAAGGCGCGATTGGTTGCAAAAATCTACACTCTAAGACAAGGAGTTGACTTTGAAGAAACATTTTCTTCAGTTACAATGTTCAAGTCTATAAGGATATTGCTAGCTATAACTGCATGGAATGACTATGAGTTATGAAAGATGGATGCTAAAGACAGCCTTTCTTAATGGGGATATTAAGGAAGAGATTTAAATGTCTCAAGCTAAAGAATTCACATCTATCGGAAGTGAGCATATGGTGCAAACTTCAAATATCTATTTATGGTCTAAAGTAGGCATCTAGGAGTTGGAACCTCAAATTCTATGGTACAATCAAGAGTTTGGTTTTACTAAGAATCCTGAGGAACCCTGTGTATAAGAAGGTCAGTGGGAGTGCTGTGACATTTTTGGTACTTTATGTTGATGACATGCTACTCATTGAGAATGATGTAGGGATGTCGCAATCAACTAAAATATGGTTAGCAAGTAAGTTCTCGATACAAGACTTGCGTGAAGCATCTTTTGTATTGGGGATACAGATTTATAGAGATAGATCAAGAATATTGCTTGGTCTCACCCAGTCCACATACATTGATACCTTCGTTAATCCGTTCTCGATGGATGAGTCCAAGAGAGTACATCTACCAATGTGTCATCGTGTGTCCCTATCCAAGTCTATGTCTCCCAAGACTGATGCAAAGATAGCGGCGATGAGAAGCATTCCTTATGCATCTGCAATTGGTAGTATCATATATGAGATGATATCTATAATTCTGACATGGCTTTTGCACTAAGTGCAGTGTGTAGATATCAATCGATCCCTGGTCTTCCACACTGGAAAGTTGTGAAAGACATCCTCAAGTATTTGAGAAGGATCAATAAGTTGTTCTTGGTCTATGGGGGTGTAAAACTCAAATTGGAATGTTGTACCGACTCTAGCTTCCAAATCGATATCAATGACTCAAATTCAACCTCTGAGTTCGTATTCATGCTCAATGGTGCTGCTGTCTCTTTGAAGAGTTCCAAGCAAGACAGTACTGGGGTTTCCACCACTGAGATCGAATACATTGCTGCAATCAGTTGCAGAAAAGGAGGTTGTTTGGTTAAGGAATTTCATCCAAGAGTTGGGCGTCATTCCTAATGGAGTTGCTTCAGTCCCGGTGTTTTGTTACAACATAGGAGCCATTGCTCAGGCTAAGGTGCCAAGGTCACATCAGAAATCCAAACATTTATTGAGAAAGTACCACATACTCCAAGAGATTGTGGAAAGATGAGAAGTGTCAATTGATAAAGTCGTCTCCGCAGATAATGTTGTTGATCCACTAACTAAGCATTTACCTGGACCATTATTCGAGAAGCATCGTGAATCGATGGGTTTTAAAGCATATGGGTAGTTGGCTCTACTCAAAATGGGAGATTGTTAGAGTATGTGCCCGTCGAGCCAAGTGTTGACCGAGGGTTCACATTGAAACTCTATGTATAAACAATCTATATTTTTATAATATTTTATATTAATGTTTTGGCACATCTTTATCTGTATACCCATACTAATTGCATAGATAAAGCCCTTGAATATACCAATATTAGAATGAATATGAGATGTTCATATGATGAGAATCATAAAACTCATATTAGGAATACTGTATATTTTAAAGAGTTCCTCGTCGATTCAACCGCCGCTAAGAGGATAAAGCCGCTTGAGTTTGAGGCTAGTATCTACGATATGAGTACCGTGTTTTGTGATGTCTGAGCATGCAGATAGGTGCTCCTTGTAGAGTACACTGAACAACCCTCCATAAAGGACTTTCCAAGTGCCTCTCATTTATCGAGTTGAAACGTCCTAGTTTATGGTTGTTTCTTATGACCCGGGACAACATTGTGACTTAATAGGCTAGCATTGCACTTTTACTTGTTTATCGACTCATATTGGGTCATCAGGTGGCAAGGTTGGGTGTTTTGTCGAAACATATAGGAGTCTATGCATTGTAGTAGCAGATTCGCCGCTTACGTTCGAGGTATGGATATCTCATGTGATCTCATGTGTATATAGTTTGAAATTCTAATCACAGTGTTGGTGGTAATTAAGAAAGGGGTTTCTTATATTAAACCAACGATGCAAATATGACATGACACATAGTATCGATTCTTTGAAAACTCTCGATATCTTAATAGTTTTCAAATCGGTCGGGATATATGAGATGAAAGGACCGTACTATACGCTAACAATAATTGAATGATTTTTTGCAGGCACTATCATTTGATACCTAGGGAATCATGTAAGCGATGCTGCTAGGCATTTAACATGATTTGTTGGGTACTATCATACTTGAGTTCTGACGTTCTTATTATTAAGAAATTGATAAGTAAAATGGAGCAATTGGGGTATGGTCATATAATGACATGTTTAGTTCCAAATCACATTAAGATGTGAACCCACTGTTAGTTGTATCAATGAACCATTGAGGCTACACAAGTGATAACTTTCTAGTGTAGCAAATATGAAAAGCACAAACATACATAGGTGTTTAAGTGTTTTACATATCAATCTCAAAGATTGATGATGGCTCCAACAAAGATGATAAACAACTTAGTTCTTCAATGGTAGAAAAATCTACAAGCTTCCTAGAGCTTTCCTTGCTCAAATGTATTCTTTTCTTCAAATTAGTTCCACCACTGACACGGAAGATCCACTCTAATTTTTCACTAGAAAAATTAGAGCATTTTTCTTTGAGAAGAGTATGATTTTCAAAACAAAAGAAGAAGCAAATCTTGAGAGAAAAACCAAGGAGAAGTTTTAGCCACTTGAGGGAGAGAAAAAAGGGTTGGAAGACTTCTCTTGGTTCTTGAAAAAGTTAAAGTGCATGTGAGACACATGCCTTGTTTATTGAAAAAAGTTCTCCCCTCTTCGCCTCCTCATGCATATTACTTGGGATTGTAACAATTAAAAAGCCCACTGACTTTATTTAAATAACTCAATCACATTTGAGATCAATTAAATCTTTACTTGAATTTATTATAGCCACTAGTCGAATAATTAAATCTTTACTTGAATTTATTCAAGCACACTAGTTGAATAATTATTTCCAATTGGGCTCTTCAAGACCCAATATTATTTAATTAATTCAACACTTGAATTAATTTAATTATTTGAACTCTACTAGGTCCACTAGTGTTTAATTAATTCAATACTTGGATTAATTTAATTTATTCCATAACAATGTTTATAAAATCACATTTTTCAAATACATTATTTATTTGAGCCACATTTTAATTTAGGAACAATTCCACAAATTAAAAGTTACATTCTCCATAATCCTTTTATAGAAGTCATACTTCTATTTTCTTTTGCTTTTAATTTCCTTTATAAGCCGTTCAATGGATTGAAGTATTTTAGTTCTGAACGGGATCTAGAATATTAGCACTTGTGTGACCTTCAATGATTCATTGATACAATTATCAGTGGATTCACATCTCTATGTTATTCGGGACTAAACATGTCCTTAAACGAGCATGCCTCAGTCTCTCAATTCTTATTTATCAACTCCTTGATAATAAGAACGTTAGAACTCAAGTCTGATAGTACCTAACCAATAAACGTAAACGCCTAGCAACATCGCTTACATGATCCCCTAAGTATCAAATGATAGTGCCTGCAAATTCCATTATGGTTAGATGTAACACCCTTACTCCATGACAATAAACTATAAATGCTATAATGCGGAAGCCTTATAAAAGATTTGGAGAAAATAATAATTAATAAAATTTTGGCAAAGTTTGCCCATAAATATAGATTTACCAATATTTACAAGCAAACAAAATAAATATTACCACAATCAATCTTCCAAAATACACGTATATTCTCAAATCCTTTACCAAACACATAGATTCCATCTCCATAACTACCAAATGTTTGACAAAAGTTAAGACATAATTTTCTTGTTCAAAACATGAACCAGGTACAATACTCAAAACCATTTTATAATTGACACATTTTATCAAAACATCATTCCCATGCTTTGGCACATGCACCTTCCATGCCTCGACGCTTCTATTGCTATTCCTTTTTATCTGCATCATATGACATAACTAGAATGAGTTTACAGAACTCAGTAAGTGGAACTTTCAATAACAATTACATATACAATAGTGTAAAGAAAGGAATCGTTACAATTGAACCATAGGAAATGTCACTGTTCAATGGAATATGTAGATAACAATTATAAGATGGCATTCTATCAACCATTTCTTTCATTTTCCTTGTATGGCATTGATAAGTCATCCGTCGATGGTATACATGTACATTTCAGTCAAAATCAGTCACTGTACATGTTAAATGTTGATCAACTTCCGTTATGTGGGTTTAGAAGTGCTAAGAAGCACCACCACTACCATATAACTATCAAGCCATAAAAAGAACCATTAATCATTTTATCAACCATGTGGTGTGCATGTAATTACAACTAGCTCCTTTCTTACCAATTGGCATCAAAATTCCTTTCTTTTTCTTTCAATCAATGAACCATTACATAGCAAGTATATAATCAATGGATTAAAGGAGCTACGAACAATAACAACATCATCCATCATATATATATGCCATGAGATGCATTCAAGGAAAAAACCCATTTACAACCAATATAAATTGTTGTGACAGCTTCTTGTTGTTGATCCTACAACAAAATATCAACATTATACAATTAACTTCACATCTTCAACCTATAAACTATCACTCAATCCTAAACCACCATTCCCATCACTTCAACCAAATACCCAAAATATAAGTTTCCTTACATTGGTTACTTGCTCTTGAGGATATGAATATCACACCTCCAACTTGAAGATCCAAACCTTGGAAATAAAGGAATTAAGAAAAGAAATGAATAACCCCAGCTTCCCAAGTCAATGGCTTGCAAGAGGAATAAGTGAAATTGCTAAATTATTGACTTAGAAACTCTTAAAAATATGTTTTATACGCCATAGACATGAACCCCATGCCCCCTCTGTGTATAGGTCGATGTACACACTGGAAATTACAAATTTTGCTTGGCAAGACCCGGACCCCGTGTATGGGTCTGTGTAAGGGTCCGTGTACCCACTGTCCAAGGGCCAAAACTGTACTTTTTTTTCCGAATTAGCCAACGTGGTAAAGATGAAAGTTGTAGCCCTATGTCTTTCCTTGAATCTCCCTCTGGTTTCAGGTCATTTCAAGGTCGAAGTCAAAGGCTATGCCAATTCTATCAAATGTGTCAGTGCAGGAACGGCGATATACATAACACACTATGGGCCACTTTGACTCATCTTCCTCAACTATTTGAACAAAACTCAAAACATGAAGTTGTAGCCTTGGATCTTAGCTTTTTAATGCAATTGGTTGGATCAATATCCCATTCATTATGCTAAAAAACCGTAACAAATACCTTAATTTTCATCCCGTTTCTGCACCCCAATTACCTATTTGGCTCAAACCATCCAAACCATCATCCAACTCCCAACATTATACCTTCACAACAATAACAACTCCTCAAATACACAACCATCAACTTAACCATACCAAAACCATACAATATTAACCATGAATACAATGCAATAACCATATTCATTTTATAAACATGAAATACCAACCCTTCCATCAACTATACTCATAAACCATAACAATAACCATGATCAATAATAATTTAACCATATATCCATAACACCAAACCATAGAATAACATCACTGACAATAGAAGGATTAAAACGTTGGGATATTACATTAGAGTACGGTCCCTTCATCTCATATATCCACACCGATTCGACAACCATTGTATATCAAGAGTTGCTAAAGAATTGATTCTATGTGTCATGTCGTATTTGCATCGATGGTGTAATCTAAGAAACCCCTTTCTTAATTACCACCAACACTTTGATGATCGATTTCAACTAAATACACATAAGATCACATAGGATATCCATACCCTAAGGTAAGCGGTGAATCCTTGACTACAATGCATCGACTCTTATATGTTTCGAAAAAACACCCAACCTTGCCACCTGATGACCCCATATCAGTCCGTAAAAAAGTCAAAGTGCAATGCTAGCATATAGAGTCTCAATGTTGTCCCGGGTCATAAGGATTAATGGTGTACACCCATAAACTAAGGACGTTTACACTCGATAAGTGAGAACCACTTGGAAAGTCCTTTATGGAGGGTTGTTCAGTGCACTCTACAAGGAGCACCTATCTGTATGCTCGGACATCACAATGTCCCCTACCAATGAAACATGGTACACACATCACAAATACCAGTCTAAAACTCGAGCGGCATTTATCCTTCTTAGCAGCGGCTGAATCGACTAGGAACTGTTTTGAATATATAGTATTCAAAATATGAGTTTCATGATACTCATCATATGAGCATCTCATATTCATTCTACTACTTTATAGTCAAGGACTTTATCTATGCAATAAGCATGGGTATTAAGATAAAGATGTGCCAAAACAATAATTTCATATATTGTTAAATAAAGATTGTTTATACATAGAGTTTCAATGTGAACCATCGGCCAACACTTGGCTCGACGGGCACCTACTCTAACAATCTCCCACTTGCACTAGAGCCACTACCCATATGCCTCAAACCCATTGATTCGCGATGCTACTCGAATAATGGTCGAGGTAAAGGCTTAGTTAGTGGATCAGCAACTTTATCTGTCGAGCCGACTTTGTCAATCTACACTTCTCCTCTATCAACAATCTCTCTGAGGGTGTGAATTTATCATAAATGTTTGGATTTCTGATGAGATTGATCGAGCAAAACTTGCACTGTGGAATCCCTTAATAAAATAGATTTTGTATGCCTAAAAATTAATTGAAAGTGCACGATGTCAAGTAATAGTATAATGTACGCGAGTACGAGTATCGTTCCACTGAATACTTTATTTTGCAATTATTATTTTCAGTTATCAAATTTTAAGCAACGAAATTTGAATGTTTGTTTATGACTACTTCAAATTAAATAAAAACTCAATGAACAAGTCAAGAATTGAATGCTGGAATATAAACTCTAAACCACTTAAATAGATTTTGATGAGAAATGGATTTGTTGGGAATTTCAGTTCACCTACCCCTTGTTAATTAATTAATTCGTTCGTTAGTGAAGTATGCTTCCGACAGAATTTCCTATTCAATTGAACACGCCCTCTCGAGCTATGCCAAACTAATTCTACTCAGTGAAGTAATTAAATGTCTTTAATTATTTTCAAGAGTGAATCGCATATCGATCTATGAAATCCTCTAGTTTTTGCCCCACCGGACTATGACTATCGGCGCGTATCCAATTTCATATGTCTATGTAAATTTTAGATCCACGGACTATTCTACTCGTTCTTATCACAAGCTATTCTCTCGAACTCACTCGCAATATAAGATTCTTATTAAAATTAGCTATACTTTAATAATTATAATGAAAACAGTAGCTTAATCAATAAAAACAATTGAAATACAAATTAACTGAATCAGTTTCGGAGTAGGATCCCTTATATCCCAACAATATTTAGATTAGCTACTCGAATTCATAGTGAAAATAAACAACACAAGGTTTAAATGATGAATTCTAAACAAGAAATACTAGACGAGACGAGATTTGCGAAGAACTGTCCCCGAAAATCTACGAATCTTCAACTCCAAGCTTTTCTCCCTCTCTAGACTCCTTGACTGCTGAATGATAATAATTTTCGTGCTTAGGGTTCTTTTTCTTTAGCCTTCCACCTTCCAAGTTGAATAAAATCCAAATAGAAACTTTCTTTTTTTGACTCGCGCTGGCGGTCAAATTTCCACGTCCCAGCACGCGATCTTCTATACTTATGGTTTCTTCGGTAGCCTGTCGCGCTGGGGCGGTAAAGTTTGACTGCCATAGCGCGAGGTGTTCTGCTTGGCACTCGTTTTATTTGCTACACTCTTGCTGGCGCGACATCTTCTGTCCCCAGCCTTCTCTTCAGTTGATTTTTCTCAATTTTTCTGCATATTAACATAACTTAAGTAAGCGGTAATCAAATGCAAAAAATAGGAAGAAATAGACAAAATGCAGACTCCATATAATCTAGAACGATGCAAACTACGACTCACACAATGCATTAAAACACTAAATATTACCCCTATCGACCCCCACATACTAACCTTTGCTCGCCCTCAAGAAAAAGGTTGCAGGATAAAACAACATCGAGAAGTAATATGTCGGTGCATTCATGGTTCTGGTTCGCCTCAGCGAATATCAACACATCTTTTATCTACCAATCTATTAACACAAGATACTAGTTCCAAATTTCACTACGGAGCTTCAACATTACAATCTTCCATGGTTTTTTTTTAACAAAATAAACATGTGTGTGTGCAATGTTGGCGAAAGCATCATGCATTTCCACCGTAAAATTTTCAATGTCATTAGAGACTTTAATCAACACAGTAGTGTAACATCACTTTCTCACATCCCTCTTCACTAGTTATCGATTCGCAGCACAGATTGTTAGGACTCGGTATGCAAGAATCAGTGTAGGGTAGGGGTGTGACTAGGCTGGAACGGATAATGAGGGAGGTAGAGTTGTGTAATATTTTCGCACATCTGCACTTTTCGTCAGATTTCCTTCAACTCCATACATCTCCATTCTTTTAGCCTAGGAATAGAATTTCATTCCTTTATTTTGCTACCCCACACCTTACATCTCCATCGTTTCAATTTTTTTTATATTTGTGCAGCATATTTTTGTTGAATTCTTCTGTCCTCCCTCAGATAGGAACAAGAATTATGGGCGTATGACTCAGGTTAAATGAATTGGTCTAGCAAAGATGTGCCTAACTCATTCTCGTCCCGCTGGGCAGTGTTCATGTCAAGGGATGCGTTCAAGTTCAAGTCACTAGTGCATTTCAAATTCCCCACAGACAATGTCCAAGTTATCTATGTATGCATTTTTCTTTTGCCAACATTCAGGCCGAAGATTTCATTATCCAATTCGGATTTTCATGTGTCAACTCTTCGTGTGTTCTAAACTAGCGCCGTGACAAAAATGGACCTGCGTGTGTGTGACTCATGCAACATCATCATTGGCTACCGCTCACCAATCTAACACCACTACAAACAACTTCTCAAGTGACAACCCCAATAACACGAGACAAATGCAATACCAAAAACGAATTGAACAGATGACCTAAACACAAAATAAACACATTAAATACCCACCTCCCAAACATAACGTGCAATGTCCCCAGTGCACAACAATACTAAAACAAGTAGAAAACTAACAGAGTAACAAAAATGGTGAATGCTAAACAAGATGCAAACAGAATGAAATATGTAAACA